>NC_059471.1:45948844-46108844 GCF_018139145.2 Gymnogyps californianus | reverse complement strand
TACCCCATTATATGTCTTGAAATCAATTATACTAATTCTGCTCTAAACTAAGTAGTTGAACTGCTCTTTCAAACTGATGCTCTACTGCCCACTCCTGGACATAAGAAAGTAATTCATCCTCAAAATCCACTCAGCTCATGACTTCCCTCCTGAGTGTTTGAAGTTGACTCTGAGGCAGGCAGTTGTTTCACCAAGAGCCAGAGTCCACTGGATAATCATGATCTGAATTCAAAACCGTTCTGGACTGGATTTGAGGCAGTTGTCTGAAAGACTCCATATTTCCCCACTGACTGGTGAATTTACCTTTTCCTCCTTACTATTGGCCATAAAATTAATTTCAATATTCCTGGTCTTCATCAAACTACAAGTAACATGAAAGAAAAGTATATAACGTGCATTACATCCAGTAATCACCCTAGCAAAATTGTTTTTCTTCTCAAGCTTAAATGTCAAACAATTAATCATAAGCTGAAACATCCCGTGAAGAAGGAATCTCTAAGAAATGCAACTTTGGTTATTATATGAAAAAAACTTATTAAAATAAAATATAATATCTTGAAAGGGAATGGAAACATGATTAGTGTCCTTAACATAGTATTTAAATAATTCACTCCGCCAGGTGAGAATAAAGGTTATTTGAAACAGATGCTGTAATGCACAAAGTATATTCTCTTATCCCCACCACTGGCTTTGGAGACATCTCCTGTCAGTTAATAGTTGTCCTGGTTTCGGCTAGGACAGAGTTAATTTTCTTCCTAGTAGCTGGTATAGTGCAATGTTTTGGATTTAGTAGGAAAATAATGTTGATAACACACTGATGTTTTTAGTTGTTGCTAAGCAGTGTTTATACTAAGTCAAGGATTTTTCAGCTTCTCATGCCCAGCCAGCAAGAAGGCTGGAGGGGCACAAGAAGCTGGGAGGGGACACCACCAGGACAGCTGACCCAAACTGGCCAAAGAGCTATTCCACACCATATGACATCATGCCCAGTATATAAACTGGGGGAGTTGGCTGGGAGGGGCGGATCACAGGTCGGGAACTAACTGGGCATCGGTCAGCGAGTGGTGAGCAATTGCATTGTGCACCACTTGCTTTGTATAGTCTAATTCTTTTAGTATTACTATTGTCATATTATTATTATTATTATCATTATCATTGTTTTTCATTCCTTTCTGTCCTATTAAACTGTCTTTATCTCAACCCACGAGGTTTTATTTTTCCAATCCTCTCCCCCATTCCACTGGGTGGGGGGAGTGAGTGAGCGGCTGCGTGGTGCTTAGTTGCCACGACAATAGTGTTTGGGCTTTAGCCTAAAGCAGTTCCTTACATTATTTCTCCCTCTCCCCTTTGAGGCTTCGAAGGGATGCTGCCAATTATTGTTTTAGGAGTAATCACCATAGGGTGATAAACTAACAAAATAGTTATTAAAAATGAAAGCATGAAAAATAAACCCATGACTATATCAAAGTGAAAATTTTCAGGAGGATAGACTCCAGTCCACGGTGAGACCTGTAGCAGCCTACCCCTGTAATGCAGAGGAAGAAGAAATGACATGAATTCAGAGAAGGCATAAACAGTCATAAACAGCCTCGGTACTACTGTTCTTGCTCTTACAGCTAGTTACGCTCCTTGCAAACGCTGAGCTTTAGATCTTCCCTGAAGTCTCACTGGCTTGGGGACAGTGTGTCTATCCCAGGGATACACCAGTTAATTTTTAGCTTGCCCTCTGTCTCTCTTTGGGACCTTCTTAATAAATTTTTCCAAGACAAATCTGTAGTGGGGACAGCTCGCCCAAAGCAGTGCAGATGCAAACTAGTTGTTGATATCCTTTTATTTCTCAGTGTAGACATGTCCTTGGAGTTCCTTGGTGCCAACTCCTTTCTGTCTTTTCCTGCTCCCTTTCCCCCACTTCAAAGGCATTCACAGAATTTTTTTCTTTAGTGCCCAAGGATTTAACAGAGATATTGGCAGTAGCTGGGAATTTAATTGTTTCTGATAGTATCAGCAGCAAGCATTCACATTTGGGAGAAGAGCTCATCTGATTTGTATACGGGACCTGTTTCCCTAAAAATCTCTGTAGTTCTAACACTGCACAGTACTAGCGTATGCTACAAGCATGAATATGCAACAGCAGTATTATTCAAGAATCACAGTTAATGGTAATAACCTTTTTTCCCCCAAATTAATCAGAAAATATGTAAGTCAGCATATTTAAATAATGCACTGAAATCAGAGCACAGCATGAATAGTATTTAAATTAAATCTGGCAACATTAGAAATATAAAAAAGAGTATTCACAGTAATGGAAATAAGGAATTTTGAAAACTACACTTTCTGAAGGAGGAAATAATTAAAAGACCTACTTCAGTAAGATAATTTATGGAATCACCTTATCAGCAAATAAAAAGTGTAGTTAGACTAAATGAGGCCTCCATAAAATGAAAAGGAGAATAAATGAAAGCAAGACAGATATATATATTGCTTTGCAGGAAGGCACAGAAACTAAAACAGGCAGACTGCTCTCATGAAAGACATCTCATCTCTTGCAGCTGAAACCTGTGTGTCACTAAAAGCACTTTAAGGAAGAAAAAGCCTTTTAAAAATGTGTTTATAAACTTAAGTACACCTCAAACCAAGCAGCCGGATAACAAGGTTCTCAAGTTCACATTTCTGAATGGTGGAGCTCACAATAGGAGGGTACATAAAAGCAAATGCCTGAAAAATACTCTTTTTCCATGACAGTACCTTGCTTTGTGTCAGACGTAAGGCGTGTACTTAGGAGAAGGTATTTGTTGTTTCATATTGACTGCTGCCGCCGTTGAAATACACTCAGGATACCTCGATTTTGCACATTGCAAACCAAATTCAAGACAGCAAGACAGTGGACTGGAGCCTCGGTCAGCTCAGCTCTGACTTTAATATCATTTAATGCCTTTAAAAATCCAGATGCCAGTGCCCTCCCTCTCTCTCTCCTGATGCAATATAGCCAGTTATGTCTTGTATTTAACTGAATGTCATGGTCTTTGGGCAACAGTGTTTAACTCTGCTGAATAAAAAGAATCCCTTACATACTGCTGCCAGTTGATCAAGAGTATCTACCTCCAATTCAGTTGTTTATAGGTGTTATTCCTGAGCACAGTCAGAAATGCTCCTCAGTGGTTTAGTGTGTTTCCTGACCCTGTGTGTCTTCTGGATCGGCACACAGGGAGCTTTTAAAAATCCCTTTCTTATGTACACTTTCATACTGAAATTCTCCATCATCTGCTGTGATACAAATATGTCTTTTTGGCAGTTAACAGTCATTGTGTATAGTGACTGATTCCTTCCATTCTGCTGGTCAGGCTTACATAAATATCAAGATGTGACAGTAGGGATGAGGAGGGTGTCACCACAGCTTCATTCTGGCACATGAGAGGATGGTGGGGAAGTAATAGCGCTTTCACTCCAATATAGGCTGCTCAATTAAACCAATCGCTGATCATAGACAAAGGCACTCTGAACTCACAGATGGGAACAACGCCATCCTCACAGATGGGCATGAGCATCCAGCACCAAGGAACATTGTACTATCACTGAATATCTGTGTTGTCGCCTGGCCAGAAATGTCAAAAAAACAGGTGCTGATCCTAATCTTCTGTGCCCACAATACAAGGGAATGCACCACCAGTCATTAAACCAACACCCATCTGGGTTAATTTCCACAAGTCCCTGGGGAAAAATAAGGAGAGTTTAATGAGTAGGTTTAAAACAAACTAAGTGTTTTGAAATGCATTTCTACATTTAGAAATCTTAGAAGAGAAAGATTCTTTGAAATCTGATCTCAGTGGCATCTTCTTGATTTCATGAGAACACGAGAATAATCTTCTAGGAAAACAATAGTTCTCCTGAAGCCAGTGATCTTATTGTCCACTGTAAGATTCTGGATATTTTAAAGGGAACAGAGACTACCTATCACCAAAGACAATCCTGCTTTTACCACTACCGGATTTACGAATTTAATCATGCTGTAGGGGACACTGAAGAAAGGAGGAATATGTTAGAAAGAGAGGCATGAAAAGAAAGGCAGGCATTAATGATGTTGCTCTTTAAGGGAATGGTTAAGATATCTGCAAAATCACAGATTTGCTTGACTGCGTTCACTGTAATCATGGGGGAGCGTAACTTGGAGCTCTGTTCTGAAGACTGCACATCTCTAGTATCAATATATTTCCAACTGCTTTAAAAGGCATAGGCAGCCTGGGGCTCATTTTCTCACTAGGATCCCCCCTCATTCTTACCTACTGCATGAACTTCTGCCTAATGAAAGGGGAAGGGGCTCACAGTAATATGAGCACTTTGGGAGAGGGGTCCTAATTATTGGCTTCCTTCAAGTGAGAAAAGAAGGACAAGAAAAAAGGTAGAAACTAAAAGGTATAGAAGGTATGAAGGGATAAAGAAAAGTTGAAAAAAGTAAAAGTGGTGCATAGGAAAAGCTTAAGAATAGGAAGCAGCACGTAGGGAAAGCTTAAGAACCTTTGAATCATTTCATTACATTGTACTACACGGGATTTTATTGTTTAGGAGAGGATGAATAAGCACTTGCTCAAAATATAGAATGATTGACCTTCGAGGTCAGCAGACCTGGTGGTGGTGCACAGCATAACTACTTGCTGAATAGTAGAAAGAGAATTCATCGAATGCCATCAATGCCTGTTTCATCTTCACACTCATCTTCTGGGCCTCATGGAAGAACAGCAATGGTGCCACTGAGGACAAAATAGCACCAACCTAATAATATTTCCTCTCTTGCATTTGCTTCCTCCATCTGCTCACATTTCCTGGGTGACAGGTTCATCTCAGCAATGTTTGGTTGAAGATCCATCCAGACTGCAAGCCTCTTTCAACATCCATTTTCAGCAGTAGACTGAAATTCTGAGTGATTTGCTATGATTTTCAGGTGTGAATGTTGACCTCAGTAGCAGCAAAAATGAGCTCTGTTAGCATTACATGAACTGCGCCTTGTCCTTTTTGCTCACCAGCAGAGGGAAAGGAGGCTGTGTTCAAAGAGCCACTAATCTAGAGGAGAGCTCTTTCTCTCGTCCTCAAGCCTGTAGACTCTCGCATAGCCTGAGCATGGTCTCTTGACATCGTGTTAGTGGGCCACCACAAAAAAGTAGGCTTGCTTGCTTGGCCTCCCCTTTAGAAAGAGACTCTTCTCCCATTCTTCAAAAGATACTTTGCTTTGTGAAGAAGGAAATGGTATTCAGGAAATGTGAAAGTTAATGGCCAAGAAAGGAAAAAGGAGGAATATAGGAAAGTGTGATTTTTGTGGAGGAAAAAAAAACAGTGGCTTTTACTCCACCTCATCTAGTCTTTTAAGTCTCACATCATGTCACTCACTATCAGGTTTACTTTCCTCTGACTAGACAAGAAAGTTGACGATACCTAATTCTGCAGAGGAGAAGGAAAAAAGCAACCAGTTGTGTTAGCTCTGTGTTTGTGGACAATGAGTATATCTACCTTATTTTACAATTCAGATGTATAACATCTTTAATGGCTATATCAGCCTTAATGGGGATTGTATGGACACTGACATACTTTGGTTTACTCTGAACTGATATTTCTATAGTTTGCAGACATAAAGAAATACATTGCCTCTCTTACAGACCTTTTTCTTTCTTCGACCATGTTTACAATCATGGACCTAAACCCTGCCTTTGGCTTTTGGTGTTTCTTTTAGGAAAGTAGTTTTCCCTGTGGACACATAAACATTATGATATATTACAAAAGCACTACAGTATGTAAAATTAGTTACTTTGGTTTGAGTGGACTCCTTACAAGTTTTCCTGCTGACTTGTATCTAAAGCAGGAATAAATGCATGCTTTTGACATTTGGGAAAGTCTTAGCCATTTGAACACTTAATTCTTCACAGATAGCAAGAGGAATTACAGTCCATGTTCTTCTAGGCATAAACAAGGTATCGGGTATAAACTGTCAGTTCTTGTAAGGAGATAAAAACAGTCTCCTGCCAATCTCTTTGAACAAAAGTTCAACATTTGCTTTCTGTTAGTAAACACTCTCTGCATGCCCAGTTTTCATATCAATGAAAATCCCCCTAAGGCAAATAGACTTCTTGACAAAGTGCCTAAGGGTTTGGATGCAGTACTTAATATAGCAAATGTCTTTGATTTGGGCACTGGATAAGACATTAGCTGCGTTAGTAGAAAGCTGAGATGCGGTGAGATTCACTAACAATTCTCTCAAAAGTTTTTATTTCAATCTACAACTGTTGTTCAATTCACAGGAAAATGCTATTTGGATATGGTATGGGAAGATGAAGTTTGTTTCAAAGTGGAAATTCACCATGATGTTGTGTACAAAGAGAAAAAAAAATGGTCAATTTATTTGTATCTAAATACTTTCAATTTTGAAAACAAGCTTTTTTTTTTTTTTTTTCCCCTGGCAAAAATACAAGCCAAGAAGTATTTGATATAAGAAAAGCCGTAAGAAACATATCATTTGGAAAAACTCATAATCCATGCACAAGCGAATTACAAAAAGATAAAGGTTTGTTAAAGAAATGGAATCAACAGTGATATGGGTTTTTTGGAAAACCATTGTCATTTGAAGGACAGCAGGATATACAATTACCCTACTTATGAGGGCTGCTTTCTTTGTGCAGCAACTAATCTTTTCCTCCTGTGTTTTGAAAAATAATTGCTGTTAAGTTAGCTAATCAACATTTATAAGATGCTCAATTGTTTTTATTACCTTTTTTCATGAAAGTGTACGTTATTAGTAAACAACAGCAGTTACTACTGTAAAACAGCAGATTTCTGTGAAATGTTTTTCATAAGAATAGTTCTTTCACCTGGTTTCACAATTTTGTCTGTACCCACCCAACTTTCAATTCTGTTATTACAATTGCCGAGTGATAAAAATTAGGAACCATGTCATCTTCCTGTGTTGAGAGAGATGATTACATCTCTGTGGGTGTGATTCTTGTCAGCTAACTCTAACTAAATCAGTTTAACTCTGGCATAAACCACCTATCTTGACGTTCCCTGTAGTCAGTAAAGAGACATGGACATTCCTCAGGGACATTCATTAAGTCTGTCTTGCATGCTTATTTGGGGGCATCTTTTAAAAGTGATTTTTTTTCCGGCCATAATCTGTTAAAGGAGGTTATATCAACTAACTTCTGCATGATCTATTTTTCAGATGGTTCAAGTTAGATGTGAACAGTTCAGCTGTGAATGTGCAACAGATTGAACATTAAAAGATTTTGAGTATGTACATGCAAATGTTGTCCCAAAAATAGGAACTGCACACACGACAGGAATGATGGCTTCAACTGTAGCTAGTTTTGCTCCATATATTGCAAAAAATAATAGAATAAATGTTATTGATTTGAAGATTTGATAGAATAGGCTAACCAGCCTGAACCAGAGAAAGAATAGAGACTTGTAGATCTGGAGACTCTTTCCTTTGTGAATTGTAGAGAGGTTTTGATGACCATCTCCTTGAGTTCACCAGTATGCATGCTACAAAGGTTTTTCTTTTACTTAAGCATACTTATTTTTGGCAAGAAAGCCCCTACTGAATTTA
The DNA here is from genome assembly GCF_018139145.2 of Gymnogyps californianus. Taxonomy (NCBI): domain Eukaryota; kingdom Metazoa; phylum Chordata; class Aves; order Accipitriformes; family Cathartidae; genus Gymnogyps; species Gymnogyps californianus. The sequence continues at coordinate 46,101,256 of NC_059471.1, read as the reverse complement.
CTTTCATCCCGCATACTGTTACAGCAATTATCCCACAGGTGCAAGGGATAGCCACAAATTGAGATGGGAAGGTTATTCAGACAGAATTCAGCCTGATAATGTATATGTTCAAATAAGAGATTGATTTCTTTTCAAACTTAGTTTTGAATGCCTGGCATGAACTGTGCTATACACAGGGACAGTAAGAAGAGCTTGGGAGAATATTTCAGCTATGACTCTATTTTCTGATTGTTTACTTGAAGCAGTTTTACTAAAGGATAATTGAAGACATAGTAAATCAATTTTAGGACCCCCTGCAAATCAGTTTCAAGACCGTTGAGTCGGTAACATCCATTTCAGTTTGGTCAGGAAAGATCTGCCTAATCTAATCTGCCATATTTCTAATGTGCACATCCTCGGAGTGTTTAATTGCCTCACTGAGAGTAATTTCCATGGAGCAGGAAGGAAAACCTTCACTAAAATTGTAGAAGGCTGAAAGTTTAGTGAGCAAAGTATGCTACAGTGATTCATAGGTAGCTTTCTACACTTTACATAATCAGATGCACTGGGAATCTACTTAATTGTGCGTCATCCCAGGGAACCAATTTGGCCTAAGGTAGTGAATGGCATTGACTGCTGAGTAATGAGGATACTTCTGACAAATATTTCTGTTTAATAGGTATCATTCAGCAAGGTCCAACAACTTAGGTTGTGTTTAAGTACATGACAAACGAGCACAATATTCTACACTTTCAATTTCCTAATACAGAAGTAGCCAAATAAAAAAGTAAAAATAAGTAATTAAGGTGGAAAAATAATTTTATCTGTCTGTGTTTATACATTACCGTATCTTATTTTGAGTAATTCACAGCTTTAAATTGCATCCAACTCTGTAAGAGACCATTGAAACATTATTTACTGCTGGATGCCAGCTATATCTGTCAGTACTCCAAAAATGTACAGTTGACAATGAGTCATAAATAAGAGATTAATTAGTGCGGTAGTTGGAAGTTATGTTGCTGATTCAGATATTTAGTATCCACTTCACTAAGGTAATTTGCATATGTTCTGCCCTCTTATCATCTGTTAAAAGATTTGATTAGAAAAAGGAGTCTAAGAACATTGGTGGCTGAAGGGAAGAGAGGGACACATGAGAAGGACACATGACGGTGTTTGGCTGAAGCCTCAGAACAGAAGAAAACAGCCCTTAGTGCTGGCATGAAAAAGGCTGAGAGAGTCAGCGGGGTTGACAGGATTGGTACCTTTGGAAACAGAACAACAGGCATTATATTTAGAAGCTTAAAGGCCAACCATGAAAATACCTAATTGGTTTACACTCTTGATTTAAGCTCTGTTCCCTTATTCTGCATTTTATTGTTTTTTATTCAAGTCACTGGGAATTTTGCCAGTGCTCCCAGTGGGAGAATTAGGTTTACCGGAAAAGCATTTTCAGATATTAAAAGAATTTATAGCAGTATAAAAAATTGCATACATCTTACAGATGAAACAGGCATCACATATAGAAGGTGACATATATGTGCCAAACTGCAGAGCTATAGGAAAAATTAATTCATGATAAGTCTTAGCTGCTTCACCTAGCTCTGTCCCCTAGTTCTCCCTTTGACTTTAATATCCTAAAGAAATGTTCAATCCTACAGTAACATCCCATGTCCTAGTGAATGCCTGTGCAGCTTCTGAAGGTTAGCCATCTTTTTCAAAGCAAATATGAAATTCCTGAAGAAACAGTTGCTTATTTCTCTTTAAACATGCACGGAGAATCATCAAAATTCTGCCCTAATCTGTTTTTTCTGAACATATGATGCTATGGGTTCCTATTATTGACTGCTAGGCAACTGCACCCTGAGTTGGTTACTTAGCTCTAGGATCCCTATGTAGTTAAAGGGAAAAAATAGGCACTTTTAGGTCTGTTTCCTCTTAAGTCTCAAACAAATGTAGACATCTCCTTTTGCGTGACGTAAATCACACTTCAGAACTGCCCGTTTCCCTTATCCAAATGAGCTTGGGTGACCTGATCAGATTTAGATATCTGCATTTGGTCAGATGAAACTCACCCTATGACTCCAAATTTCTAGTGAAACTACTGATGTTTAAGTTGATCGGGCTGTGAATCGAGTGAAATAGTGAAGCAGTCCTTCCATAACATTCAGAGCTGCTGAAAGGGGGGGTCTGCACAGTCAGGAAAAGACATGGGACAATTTTGACATATTGTGATGGGGAGCCTCATGAATAACTGGAAGTTTAGAAAATAAGACCTTCAAGAAAAGCTTAGAGAAATGGAGTTTGGCTTAGTCTAGCAAAGAAAAGAATGAGGGAAAATACAAAATCAAGTTCTGTATATTTTTTGGATCTGCGAAGAGGCAAACAAACTTGTCTTCATGTCCACTGGGAATGGGGCAAGAAATAAAAAGTTAAAACTTCAGTGAGGGAAACTTAGGTTAGCTATTAGAGAAATTTCTAAGAGAAAGAATGCTTAAACGGAGGAACAGCTTGCTGAGGGAGATTATGGAACCTTTTTAGTAAGGATTTTTTAAAAAGTTTGAAGCAGTATCTCTTGGGCACATTTTGAAGTTAGGACGTGAAGATCTTCAAGGTTCCTTTTTCTTTCACTTCCCTACTTTTCTGTAATTTTTTCTTTCACTCACTGATATCTGTCTCTCTTTTTTTCTCACTAACTGTGTTGTATTGGAGAGGAGAGACTCCCAGCGTCCAACAGTAGTCCCAGTTTTATTTCTATGTCTGGATCCCAAATAAGTAACTTCCTTTTATATAATCTGAAGTTTCTTAGGTCACTCTGAGTTTTATGGCTTTGTGTCTGGCCTCAAAGAAACAAGTTACAAGTGAAGAAATAATTGCTATGTATTCTGCTCTTTGAAAAGAAAATACAACAGGCAGGAACTAGCAGGAGAAGAGAAACATACACCAGAATAACCACTTCGGCCTGAAACTCTGCTGAATGGAGGCAACAGCCCCAGAGGAGCACGTGGAGGAAAGGAATTCCTGCAGAAAACCCCCAGTACCTTTCCTGCTACCTGCCCGCTTAGCCTTCAAAAACACCACATCTGACAGCCTGCAAAAGAACAAGTTGAGCATTTATTTCTGCCTATAATTTTTTACCATATTTCCATTTATGAAGAAGAATTGTTTTGCTCAATCTGGGATTTGTTCATTGCATCTGCGGAGTTTTTTCAAAAATGTTGACTATGGTTCTTTATACAGCCAGGCTACTAGCCTATATTTAAATGCTATACAGCTAAAATCAGCAATATTAAATTTTTAAAGAAGATTATAAATGAGAGGGAAAAAAGCCTTAAAATCTTTATTTTACTGTATCACATGAAAATAAGAAAGGAATTAGAAAGGTGACTGAACACATAATTTAGCACTTACATTATCCCATTAATTTTCAGATTATCGCAGAATTCATGTTATTTGATTGATTTCACCTTCTGTGGTTATATATTTGTTATATACTGGGAATGACATTGATGGTATGGAATACCCCTTTGGCTAGTTCGGGTCAGCTGCCCCGGCCATGCTCCCTCCCAGCTTCTTGCACACCTGCTTGCTGGCAGAGCATGGGAAACTGAAAAGTCCTTGACTTCGCATAAGCACTACTTAGCAACAACTAAAACATCAGCATGTTATCAACATTATTCTCACACTAAATCCAAAACACAGCACTGTACCAGCTACTAAGAAGAAAATTAACTCTGTCCCAGCCGAAACCAGGACACTAGTAAACAAAAAAATCCCTGAAAAAAACCCTACTATTTTTCTACTGAAGTTGCACTAAGCATCTCTCTCTCTCTCTCTCTCTCTCTCTCTCTCTCTCTCTCTCTCTCTCTCTCTCTGAAGTGCTGACAGTTAAAGGCATATTTGGTTGGCTGTTATACAGATCATACATTTGGCCTCTTTACCAGTAGTAGACAATAATTTCCTATACATTAGACTTTGGACAGTGGGAAAAAGCCCACTGTAACGTTCCCATGTTCTTTCTGAAGATCACTACTTTTTTCCCCAGGAGAAAGGGAAACTTTTAAAAACAAATCCAGGGTTGATAAACTGTAGTCCAGAGGTTAAAAAAACATATTTCTTGGAGACTTGTCAGAAAGGAAATCCCACTATATTTTAAGGGCAGCTAAAATTGTTTTGTAATGGCCATATGTGTTCATTTTTAATTATAGCAACATGTATCAAGAATGTGTCTTTGGGCTATTTATGAAACAGGAGTTGAATTCATTGTGCAGCTAAGATTTCCCTGGCACATGAGGAATGCAATGTCAGGTCTAGAAGGTGACATACACATGGCAATATAAATATTTGGCCCAAAGTATCCCTTTGATCACATGATGGTCTAAAGTAGACAAAGGAAACTTCAACACAAAATACAATTTGAGCTACAACAATACTACCATTAAAACACAGGAGCAGGAAGATTTATGTGCTTAAACCCTTTGATGAATCTACTCCTCAGACTTGAAATCTGTTCCTGTTGCCTTTCCCTCCCACAGCAATGCCAGTGTTGATATCTGCTTTTTCCAGAAACTTCTCCAGACTCTTTCTATCATGTCCCTTTTTGTATTAAAATATCTCCTGCAAAATTTTTTGTACTGCTAACAACAACTAGAAACATTAATGGTCTGCATGTCAAATGAGATCAGATCACAAATGAAGAACGGCTGCCAACTCATTTCAAACCAGAAGTGGTGGTAGTGGGCAATCATGAAGACTTAGAGGAGTTTGCAGCTGTACTGCCATCTTCTTTGGCTCCAGGATCACTGTCAGGATGGCTGCATTTGTTTTTCCAAGTGGGATCTATTGATGCTATAGCCCACTGAATTGGCCAGAATCTCTGATGTAGCAGAGATGTTGGTAGTAACTCAATGAATGTTTAATGAGTGGTGCCTAAAAGACTGAGCAACGGAAATCAGAATACAGGACATTTCCCTCCCCTTGGTAAGCTCCTCCCTCCTGCCTCCTTCAGGTAGAATTGTGTTGTCTCTTGAATTGCTTTCTTTTGGCCTTTGCATCCTGCATTTCTCTCCACAAAGTGACACAGACGCAACAGGAAAAATGAAGACGTGTTTAGCCTGTTTCACAGCTTTGTGTTGCTCTCCTGGGAGCTGGAAATAGAGAATCCATACCCCACCAAAGTGAGAAGAGCTGAGACACGAAGCTCTCCTCCATCTCCTACTTCACTCCTCTAATTGCTAGGACTGCTGTGGATTTGGCCTCAATAACACATTTTCTACACCTCAAAATGCAAGTGACTCTGGGTGTTCCCAGAGATGTGTTTGCAGATGCCTAGGCAAAAAGTAGAACCATATGGCTGTAGGCATACCCAGAATTTGGCAGAATTTGAAGAGGATTTCAGGACTTAAATTTTTGAATGTAGCTATTTACATATTTGTAGAAAGATAAAATCTATTCAGCTGAAATGTGGAAAGCTTTTGGGCACAAAAGCTCTTCCTCAGGTCTGAGATAGAAGACTACAAAGCCAAACACAAAAGTTTTTGAGCTGCCAACAGCCTACCACTGTAACATGAATATTATTTACCAAGACAGCTAGCTTGGCTTACATACCTTTGTTCATGGCTTTAGAGGCAGTTGGACATCCAAATATCTTTAAGATTCTTGGCCTTTCTTCCCACTGTAAAACTACAGAAAAAAGAAAAATCCCAGGGGCTTCAATTTATTTTAATAACAAGTTAAATGAATGTTCCCTTTCTCCTATATATAGCTTTAACATATAATTCTCTTTGTTGCTGGCTACTGCTGTAACGGTACTGTTTGTCTCTTGTAAGTACATTTTAACTGTGTCTTCAAAATGCTTTCTGGAAGATGAAAAATATTTGGGGTATGGGGAATACCACCATTCAAGATAAAGTTACTGCTGCAAGGGCTTTTGAGAAATAAAAGAAACCTTTTCCCAGTTGGTAAAAAGATATTAAATAAAGATCCCTCAGTACATTAAACACACTTTATTTTCTGCCATATTTTTGTTTACTCTTTGCCAAAATCACAGTGATATGAAATTACTAGCAAAACAGAGTTAACACAACTCTGTTATGTTGGTGTGAAGGAATCACAATCCAGATAAGAACAACTGGTAAATTGCATGCCACATCCCACTTGTGTTCAATGGCCACTAGAGTCCACAGGCAAAATCCATCCTACTGTTTGGAAAATTGAAAGTATGAGTGTGAACACCATGCACAGAGATAAGAAACCCTTTTGGCTATCCCACTGACAATCTTTTACTGTAAGCCAATGGGCTCCTTGTGCCCCAGCCACAAATTCCCAGAATGGGAATGAAACATGAAAAAACATGAAAAATGTTTGGGTTTTTTCATAATTTTTCTAAGAGGTACAGTACTAGTCTGTGCCAATATATACCCTTTTTCAAGAGTTTGGAACAGAAAATGAAGTTTATTGCCTCCATCTACCGTTTCTTTTAGGAATACCATCAGCAGTGGTCAAAAGTCCATTGACTGACTGTTTCATCCTCCTCTTGTTTGGGATGGGAGTGATGGACACAGTACTCAAAAAATGGAGGCATCATAGATCTGCTGAGACACAAGTTATTAAATGAGCTGAGGAGAGAAGGTATTAAGGCCAGATTTGAAAGGCTGTGATTTAAAACAAAAAATAAAATTTGACCCATACCAATCCTTTTGCAAAGTATTCAGTTTGTGATATGATCAATTATATGAAATAAGGAAAGAAGAGCTTAGAACTCCTGTTTGCTAACTTAGTTATTCAGAAAAAAAATCCTTAGCTACATGCAAGGTTTCATTGTCCAGCTGTTTCCCGTGAAGCATAGTCTTATGATTTTTAAGAGCAGGTTCTTCTGTCCTAACTCTGAAGGATGAATGAAATTCCATTTTAGCAAAAGGAAATAACTTTAGACTAAGACCAAGTGCTGAGAATTCCAGCCTAAAAAGAGATCATATGAGTAAAAACTATCCGATTGTAGAAGTGGAGTTACCAATTTAGCTATATTATGCATTAATGGAAATTATGATCAGTGAAAATCAAGCTTGAGAAAAATACTCAAGGAAAACCCATTTAAATCAGAGGGAGCAATGGAAGGAAAAGCCAATAAAAACTCATTTTTCTAAAAAGAAATGCAGTCTTGGGCTTGAATAGCCAGAGATATCACCTTCAGTGGCCTTCAAATGATGTTTTATTGAGAGAGAAGATGCCTGGTTCCATCTCCACAAAATAAATGAATTATCATTGCATTTCACAAATAAGAGAGTATCTGAAATGCTGCCAATAGCCTTTCAAGCAACATCTCACAGAAAAGATAGGAAATATCACTGACATAAAGAAAACAGAAGAAGAAAATGAATACTTAAGAATTATTTCTATGGACAAAAGTGCAAGATAAATTTCTTGACACAGACTAGAGCCTTATTTCAGAAACCACTGGACTGAAATGTGACAAAGAGAAAAGAGTGGTACTGGCAAGTGCAAAACAGCCAAGTTAAAACCAGAGCAGAGAGCAGAGAGGTTACCACCGCTGAACTTAAAAAATAAAACGGAAATCTGATTCTAGAGCAGTGAGGTGCTCCTGGAGTGTTGATACTATTTGGTATCCCTATTTGGTAATTCCTCCCAGAAAACAAGGGAAACCTCAGCTGCTTTTTGTTTTCCATACAAGGAATGCTTAACACTTTCTTTTTATCCTTTTTTTTCTTTCCTTTTTCTGGTTTTGTTTGTTTATTTGTTTGTTTTGTTACAAATGCTTGTGAGCTAATAACTGATAGGGAAGTAAAATGCCAATGTGTACATTAAGATGAGAAAAGGTAAGACTCTGAGAGACACATTCATTCATCTCTAGGCTGCTAGAAGCTGACCGCAATGACAATGATGATATCCCATCAAACGTGCTCTTTTGTTCAAAATGAGCACCACACTTTATTGATTCCCGGTGAAATTGCTCTGAGATGAATCAAAATACCAGCTGCCCCATTTATTGAGCTGTGAAATATTTCTATTCGCTGTGCAGCTGTGTGAACCTGAACTAATCTAAAGGGCAGATCATCTACAAGAGAGCTCAAAATAGTTTTATTGCAGGCAGTTTGCCTAAGTATTAAATATTCCCTGCTCACGCGGGATTCTGAGCAAGGGCTTATACTGAAGGAAAAGCAATGTTACTTTCTGAATAGAGCACAGATGGCTGCCTGTTTATCATAAATGCATGAAAATTACAGAAAACTATTAAACACATCCAATTTTGAAAAGTGCAAAGAAATCTCATGACCAAATGGTATGTCATGGTGCTCACTACCTTGCATGCAGTACTTAGCATTGTGCAAAACTAGAAGATCGGGTGATTCAGGTCTTCCTGTTAAAACCATGTGTTTCTCTAGCAAGTGTTATCTCTGCAAGAGGTCGGAAGGGAACAGAATAGCCTACTAGTTTGGTTTTTGACAGATGGTAAACGATAAAGCAGCATTAAAATCAGCCGACCAGCTTAAAGTTTTCATTTTAGTGCCAGCGCATATGTATGTTGCTTGGGGAATTATGCTCTAATTAACCTAAAGGATGTAGTATTGCTCTTTTACACATAATGGGAGGATTAAGTGAGTGCAGCAGACTCTATAGTCATTATCAAAATACTACTGGTAATAAAAATTCTAGAAAACATACAGGAATACTCTAAGAGAGGAACTGAAGTCTCTCTTCTTGGTAACATTTTTTTTCCTGCCATATTTTGTATTTTTTGACAAAACCACTTTTATCTCAAACAGTATATGGTTCAGCAAATTCTGAAACCACTTTTCTATGGTGAATAGTTGAACTCTTCTCAGTCATAAACCTTGGGCCATATAGCTCCAAAGGAAGGAAAACCCAGTGGGAAAGAAATGAATTTAGTTATACCTTTAAAGTTTATGGCTATACCATGAACTATGAAAAAGAGGAATTTCAGAAAAGCTGAAAATACTGGTGGGATAGCCCTACTAGCACCACTTCGGGACTTTTCAGTCATTTAAAAAAAAATCTGTCAGTGTGTCTACTTGTTTACTCATGAAGTAGTAGTTTCAAAGATGGTATTCAATCACATCCAGATTTTCAGGAACTATTCTAATAATTTATGGGTAGAAAACTATTGACTGGGGGCATTTAAAAAGAAAGATGAAAAAGGATGTGTGTGTGCATTCCGTGCCATCTGTTTAGCACAACCCCAGGTTCAAGCACTTCTGTGACTATCTGTAGCTCCAACCATCAGTCATTTCACACTTGATAAGGCCATCCTGAAATACGAAGTAACTCCTGGCACTCTCTTGATAGAACAGAATGGATTGATAATGTATTTTGCAGACAAATGATAATGCTATGGAATAGGAAGAGGAAATGGTCTGGAGAAGGAAAGACTGGAGTTGCCTCTGGGGTAGAAAGGAGAGGAGTGGATGAATGCAGGATAGGAGGAACAGGGAATGGGACAAGGCAATACTCACGGCCCCTGGTCTGAGAAGAGAGTAAGGAATGCTGCTACAGGGGAGGAAAGAATTGGGGCAAGATGACCCAACAAATAAGGCATTTGGTATTGGGGGGCTGAGTTGACAAACTGGTCTGGTCCAGTCTTAATGGAACAAGGAGAATGACAGAGCCCATGACAGATGCCCCTGCCACTGGGGAGGAGGAGCAGTTGGGGGACCTGAGCCGGATTTCACTCCAGAGAAAAAAGAAGGTATAAAGGAAGGGGGGATGACATAGCACCTAGAGTTACTCATAAAAGGGTCCTTGGCACAGAGAGAGAACAACTAATAAGAAATAAGCACTAGCCCTGCCAGTAGGAAAATGCAGAGGCACAGAAGGATGGCAGATAGGACACAGTGATGAAATAGGAGGTATGGTATTTGTTCACAATAAGCTTAACTGACAATAACTGATGAAACGTGTAGTCTCCTTGCTGCTGCTTCTTCCCCATGCTTTTTAACTACCTAGCTTTCACTGCCGCCCAAATGTAACAATGCTTTCAGTAGGGCGGGCAGAGGGGATTGTGGACAACCTGATGATTTGCTGTCCACGTGGATCTTGGTAAAGTTTTTCTGCAGCTTGGCTTAGTGTGGGAGTATTTTCATGGCTGATGTCTGGCTAGAAGCTCTTGATAATACTAAAAGTCCCACAAGAAATGCAAGGTCTTAATGCACTTAGTAAAGACATTATTTGTCCACAGCACCTCTAAAAGAAGGATCCGTGTGATCTCTAATTTTGCAAAGAATGGGCAAGCAGAAAAAACAAGATGTGGATATACATAAATATGCATACATACTGGTGTTTCTTTGCTGGCATATTTCTGGGGAAAAAACCCACACCAAAACTAAAAGCATTTACACAAAAATGTCTGCAAGTAGGGCTGAATTTGTGATTGGGTAATAACCGTGTGAAATTTGAGGAAGTATTCAGAGACTGATTATGCGATGTTAAGTTACAGAAAAAAGATTTCTCATTACTGATGAAATTAAGTTGGCTAGAATTTATTTCCATCTCTGAAGATGATGATTAGATCCAAACACTTTTCAAGGCAAGGTTAAGGCTTCTGTGTTATATATTAAATAGGTCTGGGGCAATTCTCTGCCATTGAGTGCAACAATATGGATCAGCCCATATTCATATTATCAAACACATCTACATTCTGAAATGGGTCACATTCAAAATTAATTGAAAATAATGCAATAGTCCATATATTCCAAGCTATGCCCAGGAATTGTTTGGGAGAATGCTGGTTGGCCCAGGTTTAAAACATACTGATTTAGTACTATATATAACATAATCCAGTGACCAGTAGTGCTCCCTGGTAACATCCAATTTACCTTCATCTTTAGTGACAATCCAAAGATATCAGAATCATCTTTCAGATTCTCAAAAATAAGCAGAAATAAGAGATATTCTGTAGAAACCTTTTCTCAGTGCATTTTAACTATGTATTCCTCATCGCAGCCTTAATTTAGAAAACTTTTGTGGTTGTGTTTAATATTTGGCTTTGAGAAAGTGTAACTGTACAATCATATGCTTTTCTGGATCTCGGCATTCATCTGTTGGTAACTTCATGGAATGGTATTTGTAGGCAACATCACCACTGTAGTATTTCAACAGAAGGAAAAAAACCCTCCTAAACAGGCATTCTTTTAAAAGTTTTCCCATAAAACAATACCCTTGGGAAAAAAGTAGTATTTAAGTTATGATATTTTAAATCTTTTAAATTTTAAATTTTATGTCTGTTAGGGATAATGAAACAAAGTGAATTCCAATAATAAATTCCATTTGCAATACAGACTTCCCTGAAAAAACTTCTAAGGAGGGATGGAAAGAAGAAATGTAACAAAAACCCCACGATTTACTTGTCCCCAGAGTGCTAATTTCCTAGTTCATTTTCTAGGTATATATAACAGTATGTATCAGGGACAAAAAGAAAGAGAGACAGAGCAGAAAGCTGCTGAAAGGAAAAACTGATTACATGAGGGAATATGAGTGAAATAAAGTAGCTTTTTGCTAGTTTGGTAAATGGCACAAAGTATTTAGAGAGGATTCAGAACTATACGAAAGTCAAAATTGTTACAAAAAGCCACATGATGAGTTGCAAACCCTCAGACAATGAACAGGATTTTATAGCACAGGAATGTGCAAATTGCACCCAGGAACAGTGCAAACCCTGTCCATTGACCAACTGTCCAAATAACAGGATCGATGCCTGGGACACAGGGGCAGCTCATTCCAGGCAGCGATGTCTCAGCTGTAATAATAACCATGGAGCTGCTCCTTCATCAGTGCAGCAAATTCCTGAGGATAAAATTATTTAAGGCAAAAGCTCCCAGCCCCAGCTGTGGAACCACACACCACTTAAATCCTGCAGGAATGCAGAAATTCAATCAGTGTCAAGATTTGCATTTCCAGGTTCAAAGCCAGCCACGGCAGGGGAGGTGGGATGTGAAATGGGAAGGTGGGAGAGAACATCGTCTTTTGTGGGCTGTGCAGGAGGCGCAAAGAGTTTGATGTCTTGGTTTGTGGGAGTTGGGCAAATGGGGGAGGGATGCAGGTTATCAAAAATAGGGTCTGGGGGAGGTAAGCTATGTGGTATCAGGAGGGACAATAGGATGTTTCTATTCTATGATTCTGTGTTTGCAGCTGAGAATGGCAGGAGGATGCGTGGGTGTGAATGGTGATGGACCTTGACGGTATGAAAATCCGTAACGCAATTTTGCCATGTCAACACAAATCTTTTCTGGCAAGGAGAAACAGCATTAGGAAAGTGTCCCTGCACATCAGAAATGGCTTTTAAACATTTTTCCCCCCTTACAGGTTTGTGTATTCTTCAGCCATTTTGGACTATCAGGGTTCTATCAAACAAGACTTGGAGCTCTCCTTTGAAATGTGCAGCAATTGCATGTTCCTTACACACACAGGCTTCTCATTTGCTGCAGCATGGAGCCTGGTGTTCATTTAAGAATTATGCATGGCAAAAACGAAGAAGGAAAAAAAGGTAACTTTGGCTTCAGATGCGTCTGTTCTTTTGAAGCCCAAAGATTGCTTCAATATGAACAGCTATTTTATGTTTATAAATAGAAGCATGTAAAATATGTTTTAAAAGGGAAATCATAATTGACCCACTATTTAGTGCTTTTGATCTTTTAATTAATTGATTCCCTAATTGTTGAAAACTGTAGCAGAACAAATCGTAAACAGGTTGGTTTGGAGTATTTTTTGGTAAGGATTTTAGCAAGCAGCAGTATGTGCATGCAGGAAAACATTCTACAGGATTATACAATATATTGTTTTTTAAATAAAACACAGCTCTAAAGATTAAAGTTTTCTGAATAATCAAGTACATATTTTGGAGCTGTCATTCTGTTGTGGGAGTAATCTGTGGATTAAAGTCGTTACCAGTGTACATTAACACACGATAAAGTATAAAGGCACCAAAAGAATATCTCATAAAAACTGGGTTACAGACAAAGGGAAAGCCTGAGATAAGAACTTTGGTTTATGGCTCCAGCTCACATTACTTTTTAAACATAGTAGTTAAGTGCTATTATTTTCAAACATATTTACAAAGACCCAGCTAAATGTATTGCATAGGATTTAATTTTATCTATTCTTTCCTTAGGCAAAATATATCCTTCTATACATGAAATTAGTTTTATTTCAATAAGATAACATTAATCCTTCTTAACTTCCTGTGAGATTATCCTTCAACAACTTTCTGTGAGATTATCCTCCCTTTCTCTTTAGCAAATACATAAATCAGGGCCATTTACAGGATGGGAGATCATCAGCACAGGAGACACAATGGTGCCCATTGTATCTGGTAGTAATTTCCCATGTTTACAGATTTGCAACACAAGAAAATACAGTAGGGGAAAAGCAAGGGGAACCTGGACAAATCCCCACAAGGTTCAGTAATTCCTTAGCAGAGACTGTAAAGAAAAATAAGATTCAACTGCCAGAAGAGGCCCTCTCCAGCAAGAAATGAGTTGTGCATCATGCTAACAATGCAGACAACTGGGTTCTGTTATGAGTCTTCTGGTGCCATCTTTAGTGAAAACCCCTTCCAGAAGCCAAGTTCTAAGAAAGAGTTATAAATTTTTTTTGCTGTTATTCTTTGTAGAGTGACATCTCATTCAAGGAGTTTTGCCCATTATGAAAAACCACTAAAGGCATTGAAATCTGGCACAGATTAAGACGAGCTCTTTTGTTTGAAAATGGTTTACATCCACAAACTCTTTTTTGTTCTTGTAAATAAACTGGCATTTTCACATTAATCAGAAAATCCATCTCATTTCTAGTCTAGCCTTGGTTCCATAATGAACCGAACGCACAAGTATCTATCTGAACACATTTAGGTGAGAGGTGCCACTAAGACTCACTCCACTGTTGTAGAAAGAAAATATTTCTCTGAGCTGATTATGAAAAATCAAGATGACTAAAAAGAGAATATCTGAGACAACTCATGGGGTCTGCAGTGAATGTTAGGAGTTGGACTGCGTATTTGCAGCAGATCCTAAACTGTTTTAATAAATGCCATCGACATCACCTCTGCTGTTGTTGACCAAGACATTCTGAAAGCCAGGATCTCGTCAACTAGAAGACAACACGGTCTGAGACACTTCAAAGCTCTTCCCAACCCCCTCCATCACATCTGGAACTAATACCAAGATGCTGAAAGATGCATTTTTCCCCGCTTCCAATGAACTTAATCAAGAAGGTACAAGCAGTCCTAGCTAAAGGGCTGAGTTCATCCTTTCAGTCCCTGCCAGTTGACTGCCTCAGCGCAGCTGCACAGCCCTCACATCCTCTTGCTGCCTCTCCTGCTCATCCTATGCACGGCAGCATCGCTTTTACCAGCTGCATGCCAGCCTTTGGAGAGCTGACTGGACCCCCTTCGCACACAGCAGATGTGGATTCAAGAACCCCTTCATGCTGAGCAGGGAGCTGACGGTACATATCTGCTTCGTGAATAGATGCCTACCCACTAAATAATTGCAGAAAGAGGGGGAGGTCTTCCTCCATCAAAAAAAAAGAAAGAAAGAGAAAGATGTAGCTATGACTGTATTTTTGCAGGAACCATTTCTGCCAGTATGTGTAACATGTTTCTGCTACTCCAGCCATACTAGGCCCCAACTGACGCTGTATTACCTACATATAAATTGCTAGACACCTATGCCTCAGGGAGTGGTCCATGGCCCTAGACCACTCATTGCCAAGTGTTGCTCTCCCACCCTGCTGGGACCAGCTCTTCCCAGAGCTGCTTGGTGGTATCCACACTACAAACTTCCTCCTCATACTGTCCTGGTCTTTCCTGCTGGAAAGCATGTGATGTAAAACTTTGCATTTGACCCTGAAAAACCTGCACGTTGTTATGTCAAACTATAGACTGCTTCCTAAAGAAGTGTTAGCAGAATATTGCTGTCCAATTTGGTCTTTTCATCTTGAAACCAGAGCGTTACACCTGAAGCTTTGGGAATTCATTGCTCTCCTGTTACCACTTAGGACTTACCATTCCCTGTAACTCAGCTACCAAAGCAAGTAAATGCCTTCAGTTTTTCAGTTCCAGTCATTATTCTGACAAACCTGGAATGAGACTTCATCAGGAAATGATCTTTCTAGCAGTAAGCTTCAAATAGTAAATTATAAATATTTTTCAAGGAAATATAGCGCATATTTTCCAATAGTCCTTCAGTTTCACTGTTTCTATGAAACGAAAACCAGTAAATCCCTGATACATTTCCCTAGATAGCAGTAACTGTCACCCTCAACAACATCACAAAATTAGTTTCTGCTAAGGATAGGCAAAAACTTGGAAGTACGGTATCCAAATGGGTAACTGCAGTGGGCCATCACTAACACTAAACAGAGTCCCAGACTTGTGCTATCTAAATTCCTTTCAGTGCTTGTTATCCTGAGATTAATCTTTTGGGTACAAAATCCTTAAAAGTACTTTTTTTTCTTCCATGAATATACCAACATGGTGAATGTGAGTATCTAGCTGTTATGCAGTCTCTGCTGTCTATCTTCAGTCGTTATGCACGTTCAAAACCTTTCTGGTACAGATTTATACCAATAATCTTTCCTCTGACCTCTTCCCCCCTCATTTCTCATGAAGACAGTTTATAGTGACCAAAGACCTCTTTTACCAATACAGCTTAAAGCATTGCCTTGGACAGACATCAAAGTCCATTCACCGAGAACAGGACTTTTCTTTTGTCCGTGTATAATGCAGCTATATCAAGATTTCAGAATAACAGTGTTGAAGAATTTGGGGTTTTTTTTCCCCACAGGTCATAAGAGAAAGGTGAGCTATAAGTGTAGGCAGGCCATATAGTTCTGTAAGACTATATGTCTCATTTATTTCAAGATTATTCTTCTTTGTTTGCTGTTTGTTAAGATTTTTGATCTCATGACATTTCTATTACCATGTTGATATTCTGAAAGTGCTTTGCCCTTACATTTGTTTGATTTGAGTTATAGTTTTGCATGGTCAATGGAAAGCACCTAATGATTTCAGGGAGAAATAGAGTGTCCCTTTCCTAGAAAGTTAGACGTATTTAGAGAGTGAAAAGTAAATGTGCTAAAAATTGCTCACAAAACCAACCAAATAAAAAATGCTTGTGTACGACAATTATGTTTTGGAATACTAGTAAGAGGTTTATTAAAATTACCATTATTGAAATTTCTTTCCTTAAGCATATGTTTGGAGGTTAACAATTTCTCCACTAGATATACCTTTCCCTTTGGCTTCGTAGGGAACAGATAGCTACATATTTAGTCCATTCTCATGAGTAATTGTTTAATCAGTTTCTACACATCCTATGCATTCTTAGTCTCCACCATCATTTCTTTTCCTGCTTTGAGTCCAAGCTACTGAATAACTATGACTGTGTAGGATGCAGATATACATTAGGTTGCAATGGGTTGCAGTTTGTAAGTTTCACCCTGACAGAATTGCAGCTGACAATTCTGTCAGTGTGAAATTTATAAAACTTAGAAAAATTCGCACTGACACATTGCAGCTCTGACAATAGCTTATTGAAATATTTTTCCAAAGCGGTCTACAAATTCTTTAAATATGCTTCCTGCAAAGACATTTTAATACTTACGGAAACATCACGAAAGGAAAAACTGTGGAGGATACCTTTTCATTTAGCTAGCTGGAAAACTAAAATGGTGTTAAACATATGCTTCCAGATAAATCTGAAGATTTCCCCTAGAAAGGTATAATCAGTCACACACTTAATCTGTTACAACTGACTTCAATGGTACAAGTTTAATTGGATTAGCTTTCCCTGTATGCTGCACACTCTTCTCTCAACATCAGTAGTCCCTTCTTATGGTGGTCCTGCCTCATTGCTCAGCAGTACAGTTGCAGGGACTTGTACATGAATTTTCCAGTGGAGGAGAAATCAAGGACATAGTGTGAACAGACTTTAAACTTGGCTTATTTTGTCAGCACACACACACACACACACAAACATCATAGCAACTGTAAAACAAAGATGACTGCAAACAAAAGGAAACCAGTCTCCCTCTCAGGAATAATGTCATTACACAACACCTGATATACAGAGAAACTCTTAGTTTTGAGTATTTATCCAAATTTTACAGAAGGGAGGCAATTGTCCTCCTTCTTGCAAAGCACCTTTCCAAAGGCTATGCTCTCAGCTGGAGAGTAACTTAACGTAAAGCTCACGGGACAATGTCTTCTCCCAACTCAGAGGATTTATTTGCAGGCCATGTGTAATAATGCCACCTACTGCCACCTGACAAACATAATTTGTTTAGCTGCAAAGCAATGTGGTTATTATCTTTTTACAAAGTCCTCATATTTGTAGATTCATGACCTTAATTTTGAGAAGAAAGGGAATTTTACCTGAGCCATGTTGAAGTAAACTCTGTTCATTAACTTAATGTTTCAAGACAACTCCTGATTAAACTGTCACACACATATTCATAATGCATAAATTCATGTTTTTAATCTACTAAAGTTAAAACAAATTCTTCACCAAAAATAAATACAGTATTGAATCTCAACAATCTGACTAGAGTTTTGCAAATATATTACGCTTCTGATGTTAGCTTTTCAGACTAAGAAAAGGAAAACATGACTTACCTGGAGTCAGTATGTCAGTATTTTCAGCAGTACTTAAATCACATTTTGAATGAAGTGATCTAGCTAGAAAAACCATGTAAGAAATTAGCAGCAAATTAATAATTTTTAGATTTATAAAAGCATAAGTATGTAAATAAATCTTCCTTTATTCTTTACTAATTATAAAGAACTCCATATTTAATCATTCATAATGTTTATTACTCCATTTTACATTCCTTTCATACTGAATCTATAAGTAAGGGGAATTTTTTTTATTAATTTTGGACACTTATGATCAAATTTTTAAACTTGGTACATAAAATTCTGGTGTTATGCCCATATTCAGCAAAGCAGAAGCCTTAAATGCATGCCTGGAACGTTTGTAGTAACACTGTACACAGTTTCATAATTTACAATCATTTCAACAGTCGTGGCTAAAGGAATGCATTACACTTCCACCATAATTCTAATTGCAGCTGCACATGTTCTGAAGCACAAATATTAAATCTGCCAAAAAATGTGTGTCAGTCCTGAAAATATGTATTTTACAAATCAGTCCTGGCTGGAAAAATACAAATGTATTTCTATTTAGAACCGGGATTTTACTAAAACCAGATAATGTACTAGTCTCCTTTTATTCAGGAGGTGAATATGAATAATGTGCTTGCACAGGACTCAGAGAAATCAAGCTCACTTCCACCTTTTACAACAGAAGATTTAAACCGATGTATCTTTCTGAAAGACACTGACCCACTATCCTGAGCTGAAGTGGACTCTATTGGATGCTATTTATTTAACATAAATAAATTTTGATTGAAACACATAGTAGGACACAGCTTTTCAACATCCTTGCTGGTTGACATTGCACTAGTCACTAGGGCTTTTTTTAACTTATTCCATTGTGTTTAAAATAATCCAACAGCCCCTGAGAGAATGAGCAAAATATGATTTTCGTACCTAGTCTAAAGGTAGGAATGGGGCTTCAGTTTCCCTGTTTCATTTATGTATTTGTTTACAAAAGGAAGAACCAAGAACATAGGAAAAGGAAGATGTGAGATCAAAAGGGAGTAAGAACTTGTCAAATACCTGAAGATCTTCCCTTCCCTCCCCTCCCCTCCCCTCCCCTCCCCTCCCCTCCCCTCCCCTCCCCTCCCCTCCCCTTCCCTTCCCTTCCCTTCCCTTCCCTTCCCTTCCCTTCCCTTCCCTTCTCTTCCCTTCCCTTCCCTTCCCTAAAATCTCAAAAATTCTCAAAAATCAACTTGTAATATAAAACATATAATGATTATGTTTCTGGATGGTCCTTGTAGGTTTATATTTGCTTTTCTAAGCCGCAAGGCTTTAGGGTTTTCCATCACTTGTAAAAGGTAGTTTCACTGACGGTGGTGCAAAACCCAGTTACTACTTTGCCAAACGCAATCCATTGTGAGGGTTGCTTTATATTATTTTTATTTTATAGGTGTTCTGGTGGCATGAGGTGATTTCACACACATCATCAAATTTTAATTTGGTTACAAAAGAGGTAACAGACAGCTGTATCTTAGAAAGACGGATCTAGTTAATTTTTGCTCTGAGAGAGTAGCTGGAGTTTGAGAGCTGCTTTGACTGACATTACATGATCTGTCAGTTTTTTCTAAAATACATGTCATTTAGGTGATGACATGTTTTTTGCACTTCCTCCTTCTGAGTTGAAAAGCAACATCTTCACTAAATAATTCATAGAAACAGAACCTTATCGTGTAACTAGCTTATTCAGCACAAAGATCTTGAAGGGTATTTCGCTAAAAGACAACACACTGGAGAATGTATTTTCAACCCTCTTTAATTAACAATAGCATTGTTAATTCCAGAAGAAATCACAGAGGGATCCAGAGGCTGAGTTGCCATACTCAGGAGTTTTGTCTTTATGAGTCTTGAAGACAACAGACAGCAAGAGTGAAGGCCTCCAGGCTGTGCTCCACTGGTATTCCTGAGCCGATCTCTCTGATGAGATGCTGATAAGAATGCTATAGAAGCTTGCTTGCTAATACTAGCTATGAGGCACCCTTTCAGTTAAAGTATTTTATTGAAAAGAAATTTGGGGATTTATTTTTGTCTTGATTTAGAGGGGTGCCTGGCATAGCACCAATCCTTGCAGATGCACGAAGTACAGTGTCGCAGCCGTTTCCTTCACCTGGCAAAGGGCCCAGAGGGAGGCGTGCTGTTCAGCATCACTTTCACGGTGGTGGTTGAAATGCATCTTTCACAACCTGGGCTACCTTTTGCTTTCCTTTCCTGTGCTGGAAAACCTGAATAACTGATCAGTAACTAATGCAGTTATGGCAATATGACACTAAACAGAACTGTGGCATAGGAAGCTTGAAGTTCAGATACAGGTGAGATTAGAAGGATCAGTTAGCTAAAGACGCTGAATTACAGGAATATTTTTTTTCAGTGCAGCATGCTGCGTTCAGGCAGAATAATTCACTAGTGACTGTAAAGAAAGTGAGCAGATTCTCAGTCACATTTCCAAAAGTCTTTTCACTGGCCTTCTTAAAAAGCTTATAACTCACCGCAAATCGACTTTGCGTATTGTCTAATATGTTCCTTTTTCTGGGAATGTCTGCTTTCCAAGACACATGCACAGTTAGTCAGGCACACCCTTACCAATCCTATGAATTATTTTGGAGGGCAAATAAATGATAATTTGATAGTCACTTAAATACTAGCCAAATGAAAAGAGCAATAGCTCAGAGAAAAATGCGTTTCAGAATTGGATTTGATTTTAATCAATAAGTAGATTTCTGCAAGCCAAGTATAAGATCAGATGGCCACAACTGTATCACAGTGGCTTTCATCACCAATGTATCGTATGTATAAAAATTCCAAATATTTTTTCAACTGAATAGAGAATTTTAAAAAAAGATATCTTCATACAAATAAAAAAAGGCTTTTTAATCTGAATATCATTTTTATAAAACATGCAATCAGTTTTGCTGATCACAATCCACTATGGAATAAGTGGAATAAGTAGAACTGATGAGTGGTTTTGGCAAGAACATATTTCAGCACTATTATTTTTAAACCAATGTCCAAATATCAGAAGCACAAAGTGCACACAGAGTGAAAAATAACTATTATTACAACATTTCCTCAAAATCTTCCCAGTCTCAAAGGACTCTGGTTCTCCTTGGAGAATTGTAAAGTTGAAGCTGAACTTGACAGGAATTTCTATTTTGTCCGAACTGGCTTACCCACCTCTGGAAGATGATAGGAAATAGTTGGAAACTGAAGAAGGAAAAAAAAATGTCAATATTAAATAAATGTAACTGAGTAATTAATCAGTGGATTAACTACTGCCAAGTTGTATGTTAAATTAATTCCCACTTAATGGTTTTAAAACAAGATTAAACGTGTTTCTGAGCGTTACAGACCAGTTCATCCACAAGTAATTGAGCTCAATATTGTTCAATTGGCAATAGGGAGAAACAGCTTCCTCTTCTGCAGAGTGTTTTAAAGGGCTCACTCCCTTTTCATTTCCCACAAAACAGCTGGGGAGCCTCATGCTCCTAACTCACTCACTTGTGAGGTTTTAATTTTATTTGGATTCCAGTGCTCTGTTTGCCAATTACTAATGCAAAATTGTACAGCTAGAAGTGACCTAAGGGCTACTCAGATATATAACATGATGTTTCTGGAAAAGGGAAGGTGAATGTTTCAGGAGACTGTCTAGAAAATGGATGTGTATATGCATACATGTAAACTTTCTGAAATACTACTCAATCTCATAGCTCCATCTCATTTCATTACAGTACTGTATAAGATCAATTGCTGCTAATGATAAACCCAGACGTTTGCAGCCATGGACTCTGTACAGGTCTAGGTGACAAAAATCTCCCTGCAAAATGCAAAAATTAAGAAGTTTTGACTTTTGACTTTCTTGCACTTTCTGAAAGATCAAAAAATGTTTCAAAATACTTTGCCACTTTTTTTCCCCACTAAGTAACACATGGGCAGGATGCTTTGAACCATCTTCTGAGTTCAACTTGAAAATCAAGCATGAAAAGCATAGCACAAGTTTACATTTCTTCTCAGATTCTTCTCTTTATTCTTTAGCCCTCTTTTCTGCCATCCTTGTTATTTGGACCATCCTTGGTACAAATTTAGCAGTGGAAGCATGGTTCTGCAAGGGACTGAAAAATCCTTATTCTGAAAAAAATAGCACAAGTTCTATTTAAGGATAGCTGTCTTCAAAGTTCAGGCTGGATAAATAGAAAACTGTGGAAATCTCCATGTTTAAGAAGAAACACGTAACAGAGTTTAAAAAGGGTAATGGTGAGGACAGCTAAAATGGGTAGGATGGCAGACTAGATGCCTCGTAAGGACAGGCTAAAAAGGCTGAGACTTCAATTCAAAGGGGAGAAGCCTAAGAAAGTGTGACTGAGATGTTTGAAAAGTTGTGAAGGGATAAGCTGAGTGCAGAACCTTATTTGCCAAATCTTGCAATACTGGAAGTAAGGGGCGACTGCTGAAAGTAGAAGGATCGGTTCAAAACAGAGGTAGATGCAAAATGCCTCTTTACAAAGCAAATGGTGGTATGAAATTTGTTTTCATGGAAGCTGTGGAGGCAGATAATAACAGCAGATTCAAAAAGGGATCAGACAAATTCATAGGAAACACTTCCATAGACAGATACTATAGGGAATAGGCAGGGATGTACCTTCTAATATCCTTAATCCAACAATTGCAGATACTGGCAAGGTATAAAGGGAGACACTGCAGACAACAGGCAGGCTCTTGTGCTCCCCTTAGACAGCACGTGCCACTGCCACTCTCACAGGTGAGATGGGGGAGAGGGACTGCCAGTCCAAGCCTGTTGGATCTGTATGCTCTTGTGATCCTACGATGCTTAATCAAAGCCGTCCTCCTTAAAAATATGAGGTATGCACAGAATACCTTGGCAGACTTTCAAGAAGTGGAAACACATGTGAATACAGGAGCCAATGCAACATACAGATAACATACAATCAGGGAATGCCCATGAACAAGAACCATGTATTAATCATAGAATCATAGAATCATAGAATAGTTTGGATTGGAAGGGACTTTTAAAGGTCATCTAGTCCAACCCCCCTGCAATGAGCAGGGACATCTTCAACTAGATCAGGTGGCTCAGAGCCCCATCCAACCTGACCTTGAATGTTTCCAGGGATGGGGCATCTACCACCTCTCTGGGCAACCTGTTCCAGTGTTTCACCACCCTCATTGTAAAGAATTTCTTCCTTATATCTAGTCTAAATCTATCCTCTTTTAGTTTAAAACCATTACCCCTTCTCCTACTGCTAGAGGTCCTGCTAAAAAGTTTGTCCCCATCTTTCTTATAAGCCCCCTTTAAGTATCGAAAGGCTGCAAGAAGGTCTCCCCGGAGCCTTCTCTTCTCCAGGCTGAACAACCCCAACTTTCTCAGCCTTTCCTCCTAGGAGAGGTGTTCCAGCCCTTTGATCATTCATACAGCGCCATCTCCCCTCTCAATACTCTTGGCCAGTGACTTATGTGCTTCCCTACCATTTCTCATCCTTGCTCATCTGTTATGCACTGAGACAGGCTAACTTTTATAAAGATTTTTTTTGGCCATACAATGAGTTTTCATGAGTCAATAACATATTTATGGAGAGAAGGCGGCTACATGGGAAACTATTGGATTAAGTTGTTCATTTTTTTCTGGTTTTTTGTTTGTTTGTTTGTTTTTTAAAGAAGGTAGGCTATGTGCTGAATTCAAACTCTTCATGGAATAACTATAGAACTTCAGACAATTGAAATAATAAAGTAATTTTAATGAAAACCTTAAATGTTCTCTTAAATAACCTGACAGAATTCTTCCTCAAAGTTCAACATTATTGATAAACATTTTTAATAAGCTTGCTCAAGAAAGTCATAAATATGTAGCTCATTTTCAATCCTTCTTCAAAGACCTTAATGAGTGCAGAAATTACAAGTCCTATTATTACTATTATCCAGTACCAAATAAGAACACTACAAAACACTCCACACAGCTTAATCTCAGTCAGCAGTCTTACAGTCAAATTATCTTAAACAGAAAGTCTTCGGTGTTCCCTTATTCCAAAAACAAAGAAAAAACACCAGAGACTATTGGTTGATCAGTAGGTGGCATAAATTATTCCTGACTCCCCACTACAATCACAGGGCTTTATACAGTTCCTATTAGAACCAATAAGAGCTTTTCTATCAGCTACAATGGAAGAAGGATTGGGGTGGTATTTTGTAATAGGGGGCCTTATGTGTAGAGTCACAGTAATTTATAAAGCATTGCTACTGAACAAAATGAACACAAAATGTCATCCCACAGCACTAATGGTTTTCCAGCAGTTGGCCAACGATTTGCTTCATGGAGAAAAGGGCTGAACAAATAAGTCCCACACCTGCAGTAGCTTTAATATCAAGCCTTATACAATGATGCCATTTGAAGTGTTTTAACTATTTTTGTTTCCCCTCTCAATTACCACCATACAAAGATGATGGGTGATTGCTAGGCACGCTGTAAACAGCTGCATTCTCTCCCTCATATTATCTGCCACCAGTTAAAGGAGGCAAAATAATACAGTAGCATCCTTCCATGGGGAGAAAGCTGCCATCTTTTGCCACCTAGGTGCATCCCTGTCTTGCCTGAGGAACTCTCTCTCACTTCCTTGCTTCAGAGTAGTCAGATATTAATGAGGAGTACAAATCTCAGCCTACTCACTGCAGCACAACTCCTGATTGAATGGTTTCTCTGTCTTTAGCATGGCAACTTGCACATAAATTTTTGAATTTTTTTTTTTTTTGGTCTTGGGACTAAACAAGTACTAATGAAAACTAACAACATGAAAGTCCCAGAGATATCTGATTCCTTATTCATGCTGACGTGCCTGCTTGTATCCCTTATAATGCTCAGTTCTGTTCATTTTTACTGTTTGAGTAGCTGATGTCCCCCCAGCACCAATGAACTGGTGAAGGAAAACAGGAATAGAGCTAAAAGACTTTTATTCTTATATATGATACTTTGGAGTACTGTGCTTCTCAGCAAGGAAAGATGACACTGTCCAATCAAGTTTAGGCTCAGCACCTCATGGGAATGGTAGCTCCCTTTTCCCTGGAAAAGTGCTAGTATAGCAAATTCCATGCAAGAAGAAGAGAGAATAGAGGAGAAGAGGGCTTCTTACACATACTCCCAAGCCCTCTGCACTAACCAAGAGACCTCCTTTAACACCTCTCGTTTATAAAGCTATTTAGGTTAATGTACCTCTGAGAACTCATTAGTGGAGGCAGCACAAACAGAAAGAACTGCAGGAGTGTCTTTGTTCAGGAAATCAGAAAGCAGCACAAAGTACCTGGAGATTTACAGGAAACAAAACTGTTGCTAAAGTCATGTAATCAGGAAGGTATTGTAAGATGAAAGGACATGTTCGTCTTTGTCATGCATTAGGGAAAAGAATAGGAAAAAAGGTCCTCTATTTTTTTTTTCCATCTCTTTCAAGTCTCTAAACCAGAGTTTACAAGATTTGTAGAGGCTCAAAATTCACTCCTTACTGAGCTCAGCACTTCATATAAATCAATGAAGAATGCAATGAGACTCCATGGCTTCTTACTCGCCTTGACTGCTCAGTATACCTCTGGGGCTTTCTGCTTGAATTTCAGGACAGTCATTTGTTCATTTTCCCCAGCTAAATCACTTGATCTAAGAAAGACTATTAACTCTCCCTAAAAGTATTGCCTTTTTTGGCTCCCAGACTCATCAGTCAGGAGAGTAAAATAGGTGTAACTTGATTATTTTCCTTTTTTTCATCCTTCAACAGAGTACACGTCCCTTCTATTAACATTAGGAGACCTCACTGGATGTGCCTTTCTTCACCTCCTCATACTGCCTCAATGCCTTAAAACTTGCTCTCCGTAACAGATTGCATTACAGAGGCATAGCTTTTTAGGTAGAATTGTCTCATTCCAGCAGCCTCCAGTAAAAAAAGCACAAAACAAAGGGAGGGATAATGAATTTATACCTTTCCTTTCTTCCATCAGCAGCATGTTATTAACAGCAAGAAAACTGTGGTTTATTAAGGCTATATTTATGTACAAGCAGATCATCGAGGAGTTTTTCTTGCATGTTTCCTCCTGAACTAGTTGCAAACTGCTTGCTGAGTTTCCTAAACTCATTTGAACCAGATAAGTATAATTGCTTAAAATAGACAGGGAACATTCAAGGGATCAGTATATCCCCACCACCTGTGTGTCATTCTGACTCACAGCTCCAGCAAAGCAAACACTGAAGTCAGTGACAACCTTTCCAGTGACACAAGTGAGTTTTACATTTGCCTATCTGAGCTAGAAGAAGAGCAGACAGTCTTCGTGATCCTCCAACCCACATGTCTTCATGTCCATATGGGCAACATCAGCAGGACACACAGCACACCTCACAGAGATCCAAGAGGAAGGTTACAGGGGGCATTGCACATATGGGAGATACCAGGCTCCCAAGGAGTCCCACTGTTCTCTCTCAGCATTGCCGTGCATTGCAGGATAATCTGGCAGTATCAAAGTAGCTCCTGATGGTTTTTTTTCCTCCCACAACAGAGATCCAGTTTCTTCCTCTGCCCACAAGCCAGAAAAGAGTATGGCTACAATACAGTAGCTGCGCTCAACCTGCTAATGACCATACATGGTTTGAAAGCCACAGGCAACCCATACCTGAGCTCAAAACCTCAGTCTTATAGGTTCAAACAGTCATTTGGGTTCCCTTCAGTCTACTTCTACCTTAGAGTGAAAATTCGGAGATTGTGAGCTTATAGTGCATTGCTCAGCTCCCAAGTAAGTTGTCTTGGGTCCAATGAAACTAGTGCAATTGTGTTTGTTTACATGTTCTCTGAATATGGCCACAAACTATTAAATCAAGTTTCCCTATGTGGCTGTAACAAGTACTAAGTGGGACTGTGTCTGCATGGAGTGGACTAAAATCCTGGCATCATGCTGAATCAAACTAATCAGGCTGATGTTATTGCTAAGCCTATGGGTGTAATGAAGCAAGAGAGAACACAGAATTGCTCCTCACAATGTTGTTTTAGGGGATTGGCTCCTCAGCCCTATAGTCCTTTCGAAAATACAGTTAAATTCACACAAATAGTGTTCTGCATATGATTAGCCAGAAGGCCTTTAAATGAAATGCTTTGTGATGTTTCAACAGTCTGGAGGTGCTATGTAAAGTGAACAAGCATCTGTAAATCTGAATTTTGCATTACTGAAAGTTCAAGACTCATAAATCAAACCAAAACTTAGTGTTATTTTTTGCAAATTCAGTTATATGGTAGATTTATGGTTTTCACTATCATTTAAAAATTATAGGGGTCTGATAAAGCTTACGGAAATCAACAGATGAAGTCTGTTCCCATGAGCTCTGGATCCCACCTGTGATGCTTCTCTCTAAATTGGAGAGATATGGATTTGATGCGTGGAATGTTCGGTGGATGTGGAATTGGTTGGATGGTCACATCCAGAGGGCAGTGGTCAGCAGCTCGATGTCCACATGGAGATCGGTGACAAGTGGTGTCCCTCAGGGGTCCGTACTGGGACCAGTACTGTTCAATATCTTCATCAGTGACATAGACAGTGGGATCAAGTGCACCCTCAGCAAGTTTGCAGACGACACCAAGCTGGGTGGTGCGGTTGACACGCCTGAAGGACAGGATGCCATCCAGAGGGACCTGGACAAGCTCAAGAAGTGGGCCCATGTGAACCTCATGAGGTTCAACAAGGCCAAGTGCAAGGTCCTGCACCCGGGTCGGGGCAACCCCTGGTATCAATACAGGCTGGGGGATGAAGGGATTGAGAGCAGCCTTACAGAGAAGGACTTGAGGGTACTGGTGGATGAAAAGCTGAGCCAGCAATGTGTGCTTGCAGCCCAGAAAGCCAACCGTATCCTGGGCTGCATCAAAAGAAGCGTGGCCAGCAGGTCGAGGAAGGTGATTCTGCCCCTCTACTCTGCTCTGGTGAGACCCCACCTGGAGTACTGCATCCCGCTCTGGAGCCCTCAGTACAGGAAAGACATGGACCTGTTGGAGCGGGTCCAGAGGAGGGCCACAAAAATGATCAGAGGGATGGAACACCTCTCCCATGAAGAAAGGCTGAGAAAGTTGGGGTTGTTCAGCCTGGAGAAGAGAAGGCTCTGGGGTGACTTTCTTGCAGCCTTTCAATACTTAAAGGGGGATTATAAGAAAGATAGGGACAAACTTTTTAGCAGGATCTCTAGCAGTAGGAGAAAGGGTAATGGTTTTAAACTAAAAGAGGATAGATTTAAACTAGATATAAGGAAGAAATTCTTTACAATGAGGGTGTTGAAACACTGGAACAGGTTGCCCAGAGAGGTGGTAGATGCTCCATCCCTAGAAACATTCAAGGTCAGGTTGGATGGGGCTCTGAGCCACCTGATCTAGTTGAAGATGTCCCTGCTCATTGCAGGGGGGTTGGACTAGGTGACCTTTAAAAGTCCCTTCCAACCCAAACCATTCTATGATTCTATGCTCAGGTCTCATGCAGACTTCTCATGGCAAGTGGTGGACATGCAAAAATAGTTCTATTCTTTCCTGCTCCTCACATATCATTTGGAAATTCAACCACTTCTAACTTAATTAGAAGATCATCCTTGACAAATGAGTTTTTCATATATATGGCTCTATTTTTATGGTTTTCAAAGCAGTTTCTTTTTACGTCTCCAGCGATGGTTAGTCCTACAAAAAATTGTTACTGCTACATCATTTTTTTGTGTGTGAGTAATCATTCCTTCTTTATTTAGTATCAACAAAACATGAACATGACTTTGAAAATTATTTTGATGACAATTGACATATTTTCGGAATTAGTCTAGAAATAAGTTTGTTGTTGGAGTGTAAGGAATACCATGAGCTGTGTGCACAAAAATGAAATGGTAAGATCACAACTATTATGAACTCAGAAAACATCCCTGAGCTCAGTACCTTGTACAGCCAGAATAAGAAGCCATACAAATTCTCATGCTTGAGAGCTGTCATGCATTAGCATGGTCCATTCAGAACAGTAACACACATCGTTATATGGAGACATATATGATGAATACCTAACTCAGAAAGCTTGACAGAGGCAAAATTATCTGGAAACTAGAACACTAGAATTTGCTTAGCCACATAACATTTGAGCTGAATCAAAGAGATTTGGTGCCTTAAATCTGCTAAAGCTTACAGATGTTACAGCTTTCCCTCTCCTGGAGTTACAGTATCAAAGAATTTGAGCTGCTATATCCACTTTTCACAGTTGATGTGATAGGTACTGTGACATTGTGTTTTTTCAGTGACTGAGCCATCTGCAGAGAAAACACTGTGTAGGCAGCTAGAAGGGCCAAAGCTAACCAGACAGACTCTCACACAATGTCATTTTAGGTTGAATCTAGCTAGCAGGTTTGAACTCCCTTGCTCACAGTTGAGACAATCTCTTTTTTTTGAAGACACACAGAGGAAGACAAATATTCCTAAATTTCTCCAGTAAAAGTGACTTGTTAGGTCCCAGACGTCAGCTTTCATCTCAGCTACTGTCTATTATGAGCACACTTCACTCTGGGATGAAGTGTTAGGGTCACAATATCAAACACGTGTAAAGGGTATGGGGGAAGCATCATGTGATTTCTTTCTTGTTAACTCAAAATTATTCCCAGTACTAAATGAGAAGGATTCCTGCAGGGATTAACAAAGTAGAAAAGGATGCACTTTCCTATGGTAGAAGAACCACAGTCCTAGCTTCTCAAGTCCGAGACCTCACTAACCTGGCTTCCTATTTTCCATGTGACTCCCTTTCAGTCAGGTGTCAAATAATAACTATTCCTCCCGCCAAGGCTCTACAGGTTGAGGCCATACAGTTCATATAGGTCAGTCTAAGGGGAGAAGAATAGAAAAGGTGATGGTACCAAACACTAGGAACAGAGAGTGAACAAGCACAGGTTTTTCTGTCATTCCTGTTTTCTTCACTGCTTTCTGACAACCAAAAGGGAAGATGTTCTCATTTTGCTAGTGTCACCAGCCTTCTTCCACTTGCTTCCCTTCATACGTGTTCGGAAGTTGGAAAATCCCTCAATTCCTGTTTAAAAACACAGTGAATAAAGGAAGTTATAATCAGAGGCACTTCTCTTCCTCGGTCCTTTTTCTCAGGGAAGTGATTCAGCAGGAGGGGTGTTTGCTGTCCTATGCCTTGTCCTGTATCTGCTGTGAAGGCAATGTCTCTCCTGTCTGTGGGAAGTGCTGGTTCACTTTTCACTAAGTCAGGAATAAAAGGAGTCTTTCTCTCTGTTCCCAAATTTTTGCCTTAATGTTTCCAATGACTCACACCAATACAAATTACTGTGAAAGGAAGCCAGGCTTCTTATATGTGTCAAACAGCCACTGTAAGAACTTCCAAGTATTGAAGGGGTAATAACAAAGCAAATCTACTTGAACTCTGGAGTTTACTACATGATCAAGTTTGATTGGCTTAAAGAAGACCAATTCCTTATTGTTCTGAAAATTGACAGCGTTTGGAGATCATTGTGCAAAGCTGCACTAAACTTGTGTTATACAATACTACATAAACAGATAAACCAAAGCTAAATTAGGCAGGTCTGACTACTTCCTCCTTTCATTAAAATAAATGTCTTAATCATCACTTTTAAATTAACATGCTTCCCAGTGTATTTTAAAAATCACTAACAACTCTTTTCTTGTTAAAGCTGTCTCTGCTTCCAGGTTACTACTGTCAATGAAGAAGTGCAGATAAAATTGGAGATAAAACAGAGGGTACTAAAGTCATGATTTTGCAGATAACCAGTACACTACCATGCAAAATCATGAAAGAATGTAACTTTTTTCTTTTTGTTGGAAGGAAAGCTCTCATCATATTCCATCCACATGCTGGCTGTATGTTCTTTCTCCTCAAGGAATAACGTGTGAAAAACAAGGTTATGAAGCTGAAAGAGTAGATGACGTAAGCTGAGAGTGCACTAAGAAGTTTGGCTGATAGGAATGGTAACATCCTTATTTGTCCTTCAGTATCCTTGTGGAAACCACAATGTCTACACGTAGTCTGACAACATATAATAGAGTGAAAAAGCACACATTAATGAAAGTTTCTGACAGTGTCATTTAAATGTGGTCATAGCCCAAATATGGACTTCTATATAGCACAGACTAATGAATTCCATCTAAGTTTTCTGGCTGTGCTTTTACTAACTTATGTTTGATTGTATGTTCGATTTTTTATCTTAGTAAACAAAAATGTTAGCAGTAACATTAACATTGAAAGTATCTGTCTTTTCTCACTCTCCGGTACGTAAAGAAAAAGTTCACCTGTAATTGAAAAACAACAGATTTAAATAAAGTAGGTAATAACATGGAACAGATAATGAAGCATGGAAGGGATCTACAAAGCTATTTAAAGTTAAGTGACAGAAAACAGGAATTTTTTAGAGAAGACTTTATATTTGAAACCTGTCAGGGATTTGAAAAAAACTATGTGAGATTATTTCGCAATACAGTTTCTAGATCTTATCTTGATATGCCTTTAAAAACATGTTGGAAAAAGAAAACTGCATATGCATACAGTCAGTTTAGACTCCTGCTTTTTAGTTGTCTCAATGCAGCTCAAAGAGAAATGAGGCAAGTCATATAAAAAATTAAAGTAGCATCTAGAAAAAGTGTTGTGCAACAGTGATGCTAGGGGTTTTGGGGTGGGGTTTTTTTTAGGTGAATATATGGAAAGTAATTCCTTGAAGCAATTAATATGGAGTCCCTACAGGGAAGGTGACCTTGGACAAAGTCAGAAAGACCAACTGGAACAGAAATAGACATGATCATTTAACATAAATTCATTTATTGACCCATAAGTGAAGGAGAGAGACTTGCCATAGCATGCTGATATGTATCATTTCAGTTTGTGTGGGGAAAGAAAAAACAAATTTTGTTGTTCTTGTACCTGCCAATATTTTAAGTTGTTATTGTATTTCAGGGTATTTTGCTTCTATGTGCCTGTCACTGGAGCAGTTATCCCCAGTGATCACAGACCTGTTTCATGTCTGACACCCAGCATCTTTCTAACAGCACTTTGAAGAATGATTCACATCAATCCTATATGAGATTAGTCAGCTTGACAAATACAGCCCATTACTCAATGAGTGTCAGAGACTCAGTCCTCTCAAACTCTGGACTTAACAGCTGTAGTCAAGTTTAGAGTGAAGGTCATAAATCTTCCAGGGCTGTGGTAGCTGCAGTTTATTTGATAGCTGCAAGTCACTGAGGACTACATCGAACTCTCAGTGAAAGACTCATATTCTTCCAGGATAAGACCTGGACCAGATCCAAAGTCATACTGTGTAGTTTAATTGAATGAATGAAACACAATGTTGATTTGCCAGCTGTTATATTAGAATCCAGGCTTTTAATTCCTTGCTCACAAATGACTCTCTGCATGCAGGAGGGACTAAAGGATTGTTCCATTTAACACCCAGTAATTCAGAGCCTGTAGGGAGCTCTGTTGCACACAATGTAAATACTGGGTATAAATACCAAAACAGTCCCAAGTATGTAAATTCAACACCTTCAGAAGTTTTAAGAAGTAACATAGTCTTAAGAGTAGCAATCACTTTCTGCAATGCAATGTGTACAAAACATACATGCATACATACATATGTATGCATAAATACATGTGTTACCATGAGATATTTCAGTCTGGTCTTGGTTTGCTAAGTCTTGCCTTCTATTTGTCTATTCCAATTTTGAATTGAAAAAAGTGTTAACACAAAATTCCCTTGCCTTCACCCTATCCAGTATCATGAATTATAACTGCCTGTGCCCAGTCTGGCATCTTTTAAAATGAGCACTCTAAATTGCTGAAAATGTGACAGAATCTAGAACAAAGATTTGGGTAGGCAGAGAAACACAGCTTGAAGGCAGATAATGGTGTTGAAATGTGGCTGTCATTTCCAAATGCAAAGATTTGAAAATAATTCTTCATTTACCTGCCAGGATGATTTGGATGAAAGGAGGGAATAATTGTTGCTTCTTTAATAAGTGAAGACTTGAGATAAAGGTCTGAGCTCTTAGCTTTTTAGTCTGTTCCTAAAAATGTAGCATTAGAGAGTAGAAATGAACTCTAGGAATTAGATGTTTTAGCCACAGGGGCAGTCATTTGGATCTTGAATAATGGATTGCAAGGTCAGGTCCTGAAGACCGCCATTTTTATTGCATTTGATTCAGTCAGCAGTGTCACATTATATAGACCATATGTGATAATCAAATTCCCTTTCACAACTGCATATGGCTAGATACAACACTGTGTAACATCTGAATGAAGGCAGAGAAAGAAACTGATTACCAAATATATATATATTTAATATCGCCATGGTTCTTAAATTATTAAAATCATCACCTTTAAAAACAAGAAGATATCATGTTCTCAATTAAAAATTATAATAGAGGAGTATTGAAGTTCATTTGCATGTGTTAGGATGATTAGGCTTCCAAAATCTCTTGTGATATCTCATTTCCTAAAGGAAAGAATCCCAGGAATTATTATTTCCTCTTCCTTTGGTACTTTCTTGATATATAATTAGTGCAGGCAACCTAGTACTTTCATTCCTGACTCTTAGGACTCCCTTTTTTCATTGAATACAAAAATATAAATAGAAATCTGCTAACAGAAAAATTATTAGGGAATTCAGCAATCAATACCTGCTGGAAAATTATTTCTAAATAATTTGAAAATTTGAAGAGGTAGGGAAAATTCAATTTTGCCACTTTAATGAAGTACAGCAGTGTACCCAGACTCTGTCATACTTTTATTATGGTTAACATTCCATGTGTGAAATCCTAACCCAACTAAACTCAGTGACAAAATCTTCTTTGGCAAGATATGTAAGATATCATCACCAATTTTTTCTAATTGCTCTTTCCCTATCGTAACAGCTATTCCTCAGAGAGTAAAGTGAGTTTAAAGTTTCATTAACAGCAAAAATATAATAAGTAAACCAGGTCCAAAATACATCTCATTTGCTGTTGCATCTTATCCAGAGGCAAAATGTGCCTGTGGCCAAACATTCAAAGTTTAGGCCTGTTGCATTTTTTACAAAGCGTTAAGTGCACAGTTGTAAAACCAACTTCTAAACATAAAACCCACAAATTTAACTGAAGGAATATTAAGATTGCAATAGAGACAAAATCCAGGATGAAGATTTTATGCCATTTACTGCAACATCACTTTTCATGCCATCACTGCAATATATGCATTATGATGCAGTATTGAATTTGTTACTATTTTTAAGAAACACACTCTTCCTCATGCAGTGGATGAAGTGGTCAGCACATCTATCCAGTAATTTCTATTCTGTCACTTCCCATGCATCATACGCTGCTGAAAAGACAAGAGAATTATTTTTCTCCCTGGTATGCCACTTATTGGAGGTCTTCAAAAATATCAGCAGATTGATTTTCACAACTATTATTGTCTCTGTTTTACAGAGGACTTAAGCAGAGAAATACAGTTGAAAGTATGGATGCTCTTAGGAGTATTGCATATGGTACTGGATATTTTTCTGCGCAACTGAATCCTGTCCTAGACCTCCAATGACTATAGTGGGAATTTAGACATTTAGCACACGTACAGACATGTACTTACAGACACTGTCACATAAATAATCTGAAACCTGTTGAAGATATGCACTGCTGCCTCGAGCCAGTGAGCAAGTCTCTTATTTATCCAAGGCTAACTAGACAAATTTGGCACTCTTCAATATCTTCTGAAGCCTAGGCAGAAAGGCAGCAAAGCCTTCTGGCAAAAAGGGAGAGGTTTTGTGGTGTCTCTCTGGTTTTGAAGACCCTTTCCAAAGATTCATTTGATGTAACAGCGCCACTTTCTAGAAGTAGCCATTGCTTTTAATACTTGTTCTGGGTGTCTATAAAACCTTTGCAGCATCCTACCATACCCAGGCTTATTTCTGTCTGGGAATAGCAAGGCATCGTTCTATTGGGATATCTCGGGTGGAAATATTACAACGACAGCGATGAAGAATGTAAAATCAAGCCACTAATAAATTAGGAAATTCCAAAAATAAATCTGCTTTTTCAAGGCTAGTAGAAGACACAGATTAGGTCATAGGATACTAAAAGATGTACTTTGCTTTCAGATTTGCTTAAATTGTCTTGAGCAAGTCACACAGGAAAAAAAACCCATCAGTTTGTCTGTCTTTAAAATTGAGAAAACAGCATCTTTTGCAAAATACTTCTTCTAGCAGTAACTTGATCACCCTCCAGCATGGGCACGGAAGGAGGCAGGGCTCTAATAACAATTTTCTCCTTATATGTAGAGGTGAGTATGTTGTCTCTTGTGATTCAGCCTTCTTCACTAGGTTATAAGGATCACCTGGATGCTCTATTTTCTACTGACAGACTCAGAATGCAGCATGAGCAATCTATTAATATATAGATACTTATTACAACTTCGAAACTGTCAAGAGCAATACTGGATGCCAAGTATTATTAATTAAGAGGTATCACAGATTATGTTGGCAGTACAGACACTTAGAAATTAAAGTCAAAGTGGAACTACAACAGCAGTGGGCAATAACATTCTTGTGCCCATGGACTCAGACATCCCTGGGTACCAATAGGAATAACAATGAGGAACGCCATCTGCTGAGCTCTAAAATGAGCTCTTTATTCATGCTTGGCAGACCTGCAAAAAAAAGGAGGGGGAAGGAAGGGATGTGGGGAGACTGTAGCCAAAATTTGCAGCTAGATAAAGGTAAGCACAGCAGATGTTGTCAGCACTTCCCTCATGGAGTTTTGTTTGCCCGCCCGCTATTTTTCTGTAGAGACTAGAAGCCGTCATTCAAGGGACCCACTGAAATTGCCAGTGATGCTTTTCTAAGCCTGGTACTTTCAGCAATCAGGTGTTAACAACACATAAATACATGCTGCTGTGAAATAAATTTAGATCCTAACAGAACCCAACTGCAATAATTGAGATGGAACTAATGCCTTTTGTGATTTCTGCAGAGTAAGCTAAACTAAATGCTTTACAGAGAAGAGAAGGTGCACCAGGGATATTTCCTCATATAGAAACATGTAAGTTCAGACCTCCATCATTTTAAACATTAGTCTTTGGAACCCAGATAGCTCTGTTCACAAGTACGCAGCACAGCTGATTTGTCAGCCGAAAAGCAAAAGAAAGCTCCTATTGATCATGTTTTCAATTACTGGTAATATAAAGCAGATTTACAAAGCATCATATAGTTTTACAAAGGGTTTCAAATGAACACACAACACTGAGGCTGTACCCCAGTAAACATGATTTTTGCATTATTAGTAAAAGTTTGCAGGCTTTGTGCTGACCTGACAGCTCAGGGTCTAAAGATTTTTTGGCCTCGCCTTGGCCTGAGCTGAGCTGACCTTAGCTTGATTTAATAATTGTGTAGCGGTCAACTGACTAATGGCTGTCCTGTTGTAACTTCATCTCTGGGAATATTGCACGTGGCAAAGGCCTGACAAACCTAGGTAGTCATCGTGGGACAAGCAATAGCCCTTTGTGTCAGGTGGGGCAGGTGGAGGCTGCTGTGCAGCTTTCACACTTTGCCTGGGAACCAAGGAGAAGCAGGCAGATCTTGCTGACAAAACATGTGAAATAACACCAAGCAGACCCAAACAATTTTAAGACTATTACTGATGAGACATCTCTGTATTAATTTGTACAATGAGTATATAATTTTGTAACAGGGTGTCGTGGTTTAACCCCAGCCAGCAACTAAGGACCATGCAGCTGCTTCCCCCTCCCTGCTCCCAGTGGGGTGGGGAGGAGCATTGGAAAAAAAAAGGTAAAACTCGTGGGTTGAGATAAGAACAGTTTAATAACTAAAGTGAATTAAAATAAAGTATAATACTAACTAATAATAATAATAATAATAACTGTAATGAAAAGGAATATAACAAAAAAAAAGAGAGAAATAAACCCCAAGAAAATACAAGTGATGCGCAATGCAATTGCTCACCACCCACTGACCGATGCTCGAGCAGCGATCTGCCCCTCCCGGCCAACTCCCCCCTGTTTATATACTGGGCATGACGTTCCATGGTATGGAATACCCCTTTGGCTAGTTCGGGTCAGCTGCCCTGGCTATGCTCCCTCCCAGCTTCTTGCACACCTGCTTGCTGGCAGAGCATGGGAAACTGAAAAGTCCTTGACTTAAGATAAGCGCTACTTAGCAACAACTAAAACATCAACATTATTCTCACACCAAATCCAAAACACAGCACTGTATCAGCTACTAAGAAGAAAATTAACTCTATCCCAGCTGAAACCAGGACACGGGGTTAATAATTTTGACTGTTAAAATATTAATTTGGCTAAGAGTAAATACTTAGTTCCATGTATATGGTATGTTCCTTTCTGCTCATAACAACATTTGCAATGTATCAAGACCATTTACTATCAAATTTATGCCCTCCTGGACCAGCACTATAAATTTGATTATGAACACATGAACATATTTCTGCTGAATTAGCCAGAGCACACAACAAAAACTTTATGTTAGATTTATGCTGTTATGCTGGCTTTATGTCAGCTGTGGGAGGACAGATGACACATGATACAGCCTGTTAATAGTACAAAGTTAACATAGCAGAAGTTCTGCACTAATTTGAACCAGCAGAGCAAGCTTATATGGGATCAGCACTTTGCTCCTTGCAGCTGCAACAGTTTGATCTGGTACTGGGAACCTGAAGGCAGGCTTTCCTGTATCATAAAATCAAGGCCTCAGAAACTCTGGTGTTGCAGTTTTGATTGATATACTATCTTACTCCCTTTACAATTCATGTAGGCTCTAGGATGTTCATATGACAGAGAATGCTCCTTAGGATTCAATAAGTAAGGGATATTGTGATGAAAATGCTAATTATTTTTCTCCTCAGTGCTTACATCAGTCACCTTATCTTCCCGTCTTTCTCTCTTCTCCCTTCCATCTCTGTTTGTCATTCTCCTTGATTTTCTCCTTTCTGGCTTTGTTCTTCACTACTTGTCTCTTGGTTATTTCTCTCCCTTTCTCTTGCCTTCCCTGCTTTTTGATGAGTCTCTCTGCTCTGGCTTTCCTACAACCCACTCCACCCCTCCTCCTTGCTGATCTCTCTCCGTATGCTGAGCCCTGCAGACTGCTCATCAGCACTCCTTTGCTGAGGAGCAGGGGCAGAGCAGGGTAATGGACTAGCATACTGGTTCCTATTTTGACTAAGGTGCTCATGTTTATGGAAATAATAGTTGTGTGGATAGCTTTGCTTTGACTACAAAGCTGTAAGTGGTGCTAGCAGTTTAGCACTTTCAATTTCTACTAAATGAGTAAATGGGAGGTAAATA
Source organism: Gymnogyps californianus (assembly GCF_018139145.2). Classification (NCBI taxonomy): domain Eukaryota; kingdom Metazoa; phylum Chordata; class Aves; order Accipitriformes; family Cathartidae; genus Gymnogyps; species Gymnogyps californianus. The sequence continues at coordinate 46,063,248 of NC_059471.1, read as the reverse complement.
ATGGAACTTAACATAATGAATTTAAATATGTTGTAATTTGATTGTGTTCAATAAATACATGAGAAAAAATGCGTAAGAAGGTAGTAATTATTTGAGAGACCTCAGGCTGGCAAAATAAAAATGTTGTCATTTGAAATTAAAAATAAGGAGACTAATAATAAAAAGGAAAGAAAATAAATAAGATATTGTGGAGCAGGGGAGAAACTCTCAGTCTGCACATACTCATAATCAGATAAATCAATCTTACCTGTGCAGGGATGGAATTTACACCCCAAAAAAATGGTTAAAAAATAAAAAATAACATCAACAGGAATCAAATTTTAAAAGTATTAGATCAGCGTGGGATACTAACCTTGTAAAAGCTCTAGTTACCCTTTTCATGGTACTGCTGGATGTACTGTTGTATCACTGGATGACTTTTGGTTACCTCCATGAAGTGAGCTGATGACTTTGATCCAGGCTGTAAAGCAAAGTCACCCAAAATGTACAGGAAGTTAACATGAATGCCAAGAAGAAATATACATTATGGTTGGTTCAGCAAGAGTTAAGAGGAGATCTTTCTTCTTGGCAATTTTCTCACAAGAGAAAAATGGCATTTTAGGATTGCTAATATATCCAGGGGGCTAATAGGGTTAGATTGCCACATCAGCAGCAGAGAACAATAAAATAATGCAATGCTTGCTGAAAATGTAAAATAAAAAGATCTTTATAGAAGGCAAACCTTCATTAATATGAAAAAAGATTCTGTGTCCCAAGGGGATCATTTCGTACTTTGTCTGTGGCTGTCAAAGGACAGAAAGCACTCAGGCACTCTAATTTCATCCATCCCTTCCCTTAGCAGTCAATAAGTTTTCAAATCATCACTCCCCTTTCTTGAGCTATTTAATCCAGATCATAACTAGACAATTTCATTGCTGCCTTAATCTCTCAAACTTCACTATGAGATGTGCGTGGACTCATTAAACTTTCTCGAGCCCCCTGTTCTGCTGGACTCCAGAGACCCAATCTAGGCACCTAAACAAGGAGCCAAGTTGTCCTCACTTTCCATTATAGCCTGGGAGAAATACAGACAGTAATAAAGGTGACTCAGATCTTAAATAGGCTAAATCTCTTTTAGGATGTCTCTGTGAGCAACTACAGAGGAGCTGTATTCCTAATTATTGTTTCTAATTGCTTAAAATGAGGATAAATTAGGGATGAAGGAGGACCTGAAATAAACATGGTGCTGTGCAAAGACATGTCAAATAAACAACACCCCTCAGGGATTTTGCAGCCCAGCCTGCTGGGCAATGCAGGCTCGCACAACAGGCAGACCCAAAGGGATGCGTGGTCTTAAGACTTAATTCAAAGCACGTTGAAATAAATGAGCTTTGATTGATTTCAGTGAGCTTTAGCCTCTGCTTCCCTGCGGGCCATCCGCAGAGGGAAGCCAGCACCTTTCACTTGTCGGAAGAAGTGAGGTGTGACCACCTGTCCGACCCGCAAACGTTGTCTGTTACAGCTGACATCACTTGTCATGGGTAAAATGTGTTTCTCTATGAATTTTGTGCTTGCATGTTCTGTTTGCTTTTGTGTTGTACTTACACTTCTGTCTAAGCAGCCCGTAATCCTCAGCAACATCTACATGCTGTGTGAGCTGCCTGCATATCCTCCTGACCTTTCTCAAAGGCAGGAAGCAGCTGCACTGCTGCATCCATGCTGACAGCTTCAGTCTGGGTTTTACATCTGCTGTCATCTTGCCAACTACTTTTCATTACTCTTTCAAAAAAAACCCCAAACCACACACCTTATTCAAAACCAAATTATCACAGTTTGGATCACAATTGGTTTACTGAGCTTGTACAAAACCTTGTGCTTGTGGAGCACATGGTAGAAGGAGAACAGGAAGATAGAAAAGTAAATGCTTCACTAGTTTATTCCTCCCCAGTCTTTTAATTTAAAAATGATAACACTATCTAAATGCCAGATCTGATCAACCACTAAACTACAGAGGTGCAAAGAGATGATAATTAATCTGCAAAACATTTTTTTGGTAAACTTGGTAACATACATTATTATTGCTTGTTCTACGCTCATGTTTCTAGTTAGGCTGAGACCCTGTTCTTCTGCAGATCAAATTTATATTGGCATGTTTCACCAAAAATCTTTCAGCCACTTCAGAAAAGACAAATCAGATAAAAGCAGATTGTTTGCCCACTTCAGCATGAGCAGGCTTTGCTCTGGTACTTAACAACTTTTTCATGCACAGTGATTTTTCAATCTTGAAAAATGTTTTTTTAATGTATTTGTGTGCAGGGTATGTTTTTTGTGTAGAAGTCTCTAGGTTTTTAAGAAAGTAAACTGTAACAATCAGAACTTTACCAGCTCTGTTATTTGAGGTAACAAGCACTTAGCAATAGCAACGATTCACGTAGGTTTGACAACAGAAAAGAAAATAAGTGGAACTCAAGAAACATGGATTATATTGAGCACTGCACAATGCTAAATAGAAATATCCAAGCTAGCAAAGGCACTGGGAAACTGAATCATGATTCTGTTAGTGTGGTACTGATCCTGGCCTAATTCCTCCTGATGACAAGTGCAAATGAAACAGGGTAAATTTGCCCAGAGAGAGCTTTGTGCTTGCACAGTTATATTGATTCAGGTATGGAACATATACATGGCCATGGATTGTGCAGTTGAGATTGATCTTTGTATCAAATTCAAGCTCTGGTAGGAGTTTTCTACTTGCATACAGGCTGTTCTGCCCATTCCCTTCAAACTTAATCTTATCTGGCCTGTTGCAAAAGAGTGTCCCCATTGCAGTCCTTTCCCTATTCTGTCACTGCAGCCTAATTGTAGTCCCATGCAGTCAGTCCCATTTTTCCAATTTTTAGTAAAAGTGAAAGCCTCCTTGTCTGAACAACTCTTTTATCTCCATTTAAACAGCCAGGACCACCTCCTGAGCCCACAGCCATGCTGCAACTTTTTGACCACTTCCCTTTTAGCAATACTGAATCCTGAGTGCCCAGAATTTTTGCCAGAATTTGTTTTCATCTAGCTCTTCACCCATGGATATTTTACACCCACATCCCTTTTCCCTGCCCTTCAACCCTGCCTCAGTGTCAGGTCATATCTGCCCGCCCCATTACATTTTGTCCTTTGGCTCACTGATTCCCAACTTGACTTTTCTCATTCAGATGCCCAATCTGCTTGCAGTTCCTTTTTTTTTTTCACATTTACACAGTAGACTTTAATTTCCTTCTTCCATATTTCCTCCTCCACTTTCACCCTCAATCTCTTGCCCTGGCAAACACACTGTTCCTCTTCTTACTTCCAGTTACACTTTCCCCACAGCCTGCTATACAGGCTTCCACCATCTACAACTTCACTTCTCATCCCATGCTCCAGGCTGTGTTCCCATGTGCTGTTCTGTGGTCACCCCTACTGTCCCATGCTATTTTAACCCCTTGGCTTATGAATAAATTAGAGTCTTCCTCCAGGTTTCTTGGGCCCAGCAAGAAAGTTGCTACCAAGCACACAGGAGAGAAAAGACCCTTAAGATCTGAAATCTGGACTTGGCACAATTAGAATAGGTCACAACTACAGTTTTAAGCACTGTTTCATTCAACCACATGCCAGACCTGCCACAGCTGGGATTTTGGGATACTTGATCCTGGAAAGCTGTAGCAAGAGGATATCTGTAGGACATAAGCTAACCGTGGCTTTTCAATGGCCAAAGCTGAGCAGCTTTTTCCAGAGAGAGAAAAGGCACATGCCTGCCAAAACACACAAATGCATATGTATGTGATGGGTCTTCTAAAAAAAAAAAAGGCTGAATCTTTTAACATGAGCAAAACCAATGTATTTTTCCATTCCATTACTGTTACTAAATCATTTACAAGTTGATTTAAAAATAAATAAATCTATTGGGCAGAAACAGGCATTCAGCATGGAAAATGCGAGTTGAAAACAGCTAAATCAAGGAAGGCTTGTTACCAGCTGAAAAAAGTCTTCTAATACGAAGCATAAGGCATACTGATTGCTAACTGATGCTAACAACCCCAAATCTACTACTTTTCTGATTTTTTTTTTTGTTATTATCTGACACTAAATGCAGACAACAATCTGAGATGATAACAAGAGGATGTGAGAGGCACACTTAATATCATAACTGCTAGGCTCTCAGAAATGACTGAGGGGGACTGGCTAAAGCAGAAGATAGGCTTTTCTTTGTAAGAGTTTTGATGAAATAGATAAACCACATACTGAGTCTAATCTGGGAATCTGGAGATGCTCAAATGACTGTCAAAACAAAATGAGAAATAGAGGAGGAAATACTGTTCCAAAGCCTCCTCATTGATTTAAGCATTTTTGGTGCCAATAGGAATAATAACAATGAAAACCATCTGCTGATCTCTGCAATGAATTCTTTATCTATGCTTGAAAAACTTGTGCAGAGATGGGAAGCTGTATGTGAGGCTGTAGACAAAACAAGGTGTGTGAGGCAGATGTTTGGAGGGCTCCACTCACAGAAATCCAACTGCCACGTTGTTAAGACCTCTCCAGGGACTGGAGATCAGTTTCTTGTGGAGATATTGTCATCAGAGCTAAGAACGCATTTCTAAACCTTGTGGTTTATTTCATCAGCCATTAGCCACAAATAAAAGCGAGATTTTGAAATGAATGAGGATTCAAAAAAGGGAATTGCCATAATAATTTAATATATACTGACCTAAATATAAATTGATGAACAAACAGAAAATTGATAGAGGATATACTGGATTTTTTTTTTCCTCCTGTGGAAAATTCCATAAATCTCTGAGGTAAACTGGTAGGTTTTTTATTGTATGCACTGCCTCAATCCAAATCAGGCTGCTGCATGCTCACAGCAGTTGTGATTCCTAAATATTTTTCACAAAGTTGTAGCATATGGTATATTTAGGAATGATTGATTTGCATTCACATGTGAAGAGACTTGACTGTACAGGCAGAACGGGCAGAAGGGTGCCGCGCAAATCAAAAGGAAACAAAAACTGAAGATTATTTTATTAGGGTGGCAGAGGTAACCTTTACACCGATCCCACATAGATATTCACATGTTGAATAGTCACTGGTTAACAGCTTCTCTTCACCACTAGTAATCACACAGTGGTAGTGTGCGTCAGTAAATACAATTTTTGCCATTAGTCACACAAGACCACAGGCTTGGCATGGACCTGACAGTGGAGGGACTCAGCACTTCTCTGGGTCTGAGCCCAGAGTTTTAGCAATAGTCAAGGGATTACTGCCTGACCTGTTGTAGCTTCTGGGGATACCGTGTGGTAAAGGTCCAACAGACCTAGGTAGTCACTGTGTGATGTACCACTGCCCTTTATGTTCACAGGAGCTGGAGAAGGTTTTTGGGTGATGCTCAGTAAGTAGAAGCAGGTCTTGTTAAGAAAATATGTAAAAATAGCCCCAGGCGGACCCCAAGATCAAGGAGGAAGGGACCCTCCCCCCACCATGTCATTCTCCTGAAGACTGCAGGATGCCCAGGACTCATCAAGGACATTTCCCCCTCCATGCACACCCCTCTGCTTGAAGAAGACTGGAGCTATTGGCTGTAGGGCCCATAGGGACACTGGAAGGGTGAGCATTACTCCAGGAAAAAGGGGTAGATCTTACTAATTTTTCTTTTTTAACAATTTTAAGAGTATTATTGATGAGGTTTCTCCATATTACCTTGGATTATGGGTATTAATAGTATTGGAATTGACTAAGAGTAACTGCTGTATTTTGGTTAGATTGTTATGATTTTGATTAGTCTAACAATACATTCTTTTCTCCATATATATATACGAAGTGTTCCCTATTGTCCCTAGCAAGATTTCAAGTGTAACAGTAGCTGAGATACAACATGCTTTTCCACATCCTTCAAAGAGGAAATAATAGTGATAGATAGATACAGACTTTTTAGTGGCAAGCATAGTATTTTATATATTATAACTGCGATCAAGAACACAGTTGGCTTTGTACAGGGACAGATCAGTGCTTCTGGACGGTAACCAAGCTTTCCCAAAATATTTCTCTTCATTGGTAACTGTTAGGTGTAAGATGTGAGCTGAAGTTATTGTAGAGACTTGCATCAAATCACAGGTAAGATTTAGTTTAACTGGTTATTTCTATAATGCTGCACCTCTCTCTATACGCACATGTATCTATGGTTGTATACACCTCTGCCTATCATGTCCGCAGTGGCAGATTCTGGATCCAGCCTGAGGTCTAGCTGTGGCTGGGGAACAGCAGAAACCAGTGAGAGAAGTGTGAAGGGTTACTCATCTGCCACACAGCCTGGGAGGCAAGCGGAGAAGGAGAGGAATTCATTCTCTTCCCAGCACAGGAAAGGGAGAAGGGAACTTAAGTCTGCCCTTAGAGAAGAAAAGAAGCTGCTTCGGACAACAAAAGTTGTATTTTTAACCACTGAGTCAGATCATGGCACTTCTTTTGTGCGAGGTGGAAGATGACAATTTCTCTGTAATAGTCAAATCTGTTCCACCTGCTACAACCAGAAGGGACTGGAGTCCACTTTTCAGTAATTAAGGAGTTGTTAGAATACTTACTCCAAAATGCTCTGATGTTGCTCTACATGCTGACCAACAGAATATATGAGAACAAAAGCCATCAATGAAAAATCAACACAAGTAGAAACCCTGTGAATTTGCCTCCTTGCTTTATACACTTCCCGCTTTCCCCAGGTGTCGTACCAAGAGGTATCCTGCAGTGGCGACTGTGGACCTTTTGTTTGGACCTTGCAAGTCAGATTTGGTCTAGAGTCTGTTGTTTGAAAAGCCCAGCACTACAAACTGAAACAACTGATTTAGTACTTGTCCTGTTCACTGATGCATTTACCTCTCTAGATCGCAGCTCCCTGCTTGGTGACTTATAGCAAGTCCTCTAAGTGGCTAAATTGGTTTTGTTGGTGGTTTTTAGTTGTACAGTTGTTCTTGTCAGTAAGATGTTTGAAGATTATCTGGAGAGGAAGCTAGCAGAGATGCTCTTGTGCTATCGCCAGCTGCAAAATAGGGCTTGAGAAATGTCTCCTTTGGAGAACTAATGGTGCCCTTCAGAGATTAAAGGGTCAATCTGTACCATATGGTTGCTGTCCTAGATCAGGTCTTCAACAGGTCTCTGATGGCAGAAGAGCTTTTCATGAGAGAAAGCAGCAGAAGTGGCAAGAGGAGCACTCATCGGCTAGCAGAAGTTTGGGATTGTTTTGAGCAGAGACGGGGGGTCCTGATGCCTGCTAAGTAAGACAAACACAACCCTGTCACTCATCCCAACTCTGCCTGAGCAGAGCTGTATATATTTCAGCATTCTTCCTCTACAAATTCCTTTCAAGTGTACTCAGTATTCAGTAAGAGACTACGCACATCTGCTGTTCCAAGAAGTAAGTTTAATTGCTGATGGGATTTTTTCCCACTAGCATTTCAACCCATCTGCATGTTGCGATTACTGAAGCCTAATTTTGTTTTTGTCTACTTCAACCTTTTCAAGTGATATTCATTAATCCCATCTATGGCATCTCTAACATGTGGGAAATCTGCCTAGAGTAATTACAAAGTATTTCCTCTGCACTTAGTTCTCATATAAGAGCATGGGAAGATAATGAAGGTTGATTGTAGTGTCATCATTCCATTGAGGAAATGAATGATGCTGTTCAACTAACAGCTGGCTTGTTACATAAAAGAAATGACAGATCAGAATAATAAAGGCAAACTCCCCTTTAACAGATCATTCTAATTTGAAATTCTCAAATAATTGCCTGGAATCCTGGCAATAAAGAAAATAGTACAAAAAAGGCCCTTAAATTTGCTCTCTGTACGGTTGTGTGTATACACGTATATATATATATTTACACACTTATACATACATGCCTACAAACATATAGTATTTTTCTTCTTATTATTTTTGCATATGAGATATGTTTATGTATGTATGTATCGCAGTGAGACAGCAAGAAAGATCACCAAGAATAGTATTTTTTAATCTGGAATGTCCATCCTGGAAAATGGAATACAATTTAGGGAAATTTCTTTTTATTGTTAACTGACATGAAGTGGGCATTTAGGAATGTGAATAATATGTATTATAATTGAATTTAAGGTGCAATGGGAGTTTCACCATATAATAATAATTTACGCTACAGTGCCTTTATAAAAAAACTTGTGAGGCCTTTAATCTCCAGCATATATATATGAAAAACAACGGAGGTTTTTCTATTTTATATATTTAAAATATTATTTTAATATATATAAACATCACATATATAAATATCATATATATATAAAAAAATAGAAAACATCAGTTGCTAAATGGTCCATTTAGAAGTGCCCACTCCTCCACAAATAACATTTGCAGTGCTCAGCTCGTACTCTAAGCCAGAGGCCTGATTTCACTGCGTCTTTCTGTCTGAGGGTATGTTCCTAGATAGTCTTTCAGACAGTGTAAACCCTAGAGCTTGACTCCTTTAATAAGGAAGAGATAACATCATATGGCATTATCAGACTACAACACCTGATTGCTAATTGGAGTTTGAAATAAAGACAGACTAATAACAACCAAAAGGTGATGTCTTTCAGGTCTAAGAATTTCCTCGAATGATCCAAGGAAAACGTCTCCCAGCACAAGGTGTGACCTCAAATGATACAGAAGATAAAATTAAAGCAGATAACAACATTAAGGTAAAATGAGGCACTGGGAGAACAGACTCTCAGCAGCACCAGCTATATTCCTAAACTAGATACAGGAGACTGGAAAAATTCTTCACGTACTCCCATTTTACATTTTCAAGCTGCAGCAGCTGACATAAACTGGGCTCTTGGGATCCACAAACAAGATGGACCCCAATAAAAGAATCACAGAATAATACCGGTTTCTAGTCCAGCCTCCTGCTCCAAGCAGCATCTGCTGAGATAAACTCCAAGGGTGGAGACCACACAACCTGTCTGGGCAACATGTTCCACTGCTTGACTGTCCTAATAGAAAAAGACACATTTTGTATTTATGCATTAATGTTTGCTAGTGGGGTAGCATAAGCTAAAATCAATGCTTAGAGCTTTAACAAAGAAACCCAAGTAGAACATAAAATCCTGTTAGAGAGGGCAATAAAGTAGTTTAAATGAAGTGTATACAAGTCTTCATGAAAGGCTAGCTTCAGGAAATGGTGGAACGAAAATGTAACTTGATTCAATTAGATTTTTATTATTCCTCATAAATGAAGAAATAGGGATCTATATTGCCATAGCAACAAAATACCATATGTTATTTCTATATAAATTTGAAAATGTAGTATTCTCACATGAAATTAAAACCAGAGCCCAGGAGCACAAAGAACATTAAAGTAGTGCATTTATAATAGGAAACTGATAATTTTCTGACCAATTGGTTTTGTCTCCAAATTAAAAGATTGTTGAAAGGGATATTTAACACTGAAGTTGATTTTTGAGAAGTATCCTTTCACTCCAGAACTAAAAATGATCTCAGACCCCAGTTTTTCTCTAAGAACCACACATGTAGCTTTGTAGAAATAATACGTCGCTTGATAGCTCAGGGCATAACTCCTTTTTAAAAAAAAAAGATTGTTTAGACAGAGGTGTAAGCTATGCACATGTGAACTGATACTGCCTCTTGAAAATGTAGCTTCTAAAGATGTTGTTAATCCCAGATTTAGTGAATAAATTTAGTGAAAGGCTTTTATTGCAAGTAATGTTATACAGCAGAGAGATATCTGCATGCATTCAGAACTGGATTCAGCAGTCCTGAGTTGCTAACCTCTGCACATGCTGTAAGCCCTCTGACCTGAATGCCTCTTATTACCAAACTAAGCCCTACTCCAAATTTAAGGTAGCAGAATTTGGAGCCAAAATCAGAGTGAAAGTAGTCTGCAATATTTTAGCTAGTGGACAGCATTTACATTTAGCATTTCAGTATCCCATATGAATTCAGACATCAGATGAAAGTGAGTTCTTAATAGTAACTCAAACTGCCTTTTTATTAGCAGCAGACTTCTTGCAGCTCTCATGAAAGTATCAAACCAAGGAGAATGAATAAGAACCTCTTCTACTGCTTATTCTTTTAAAGTCGGGATCTCAAACTCTGCTGCTTGTGTTAGAAATCACATCAGACTTTAAGAATTTGGGGGCTTTCAGGAAGGGATAAAGGAGGGTAATTTTAATTCAAAATTTTGCACCTGACCTGCTTTTATTGATGTCACTGGAAGTTTTCCAGACTTAAGTGTGGCATAATGTGTACAAAGGCGCTATGCTGACTCTCTGTTCTGAGGGAATTTTCCCTGATGACTGGGGCTCTCATCTGATGTACATTTTTAATTTTCAGTAACTGGGATAGACGGCTTGTTCTTTTCTCTGCTGATTTGACAAGGGTAGAAATTTTATATTATATATTGAGTGTCGTATTAAAAATTCAGAATTTAGTTCTGTTAGTGAATAATTATATGAAGACCAAGAGAATTAAGGAGATAGATGTGACACATTTTATTTCTTGATAAATTTTTAAGTCTTCAACAATAAAAAGACATTTCACTGCTATTTCAGCTCTAGCAATTAAAAGCTCTCTGAAATTTTATGCATTCATCCTCATCACATTTTTCCAGTTCTCCATATTTTCTCCACGTTTCAGAACCTAGTGGTGAGCTTAGCATATAAAAGTACAATATTTAGACAGCAATCGATGCCAAGTGGCCTTAAATTGAATGACACTGCCAATTTTGACTGATGAAATTGCCAGCTGCTGTTGTGTCAGTAGCACATTCCTATCAGTTACAAAGCAGCCACTGGTTGCACAGTATTTCCAACTGACCAAGGAGATAAGCCTACCAAAACATTCCCTGTTTCAGCTGCTAGCAAACCACCAAGGAATGCCTGACTGTCAGAGAACAAGAAATTCATGCTGCATGCATTGCTAAATTCGTAATTGCTACTATTTCTGCACTGGACTCAACAAGCATAGAAAAGATGGGGTAGGGAGAGAGAAGAAAAGAGGAGAAGCTCTTCTTTGAATTGCTTTCATTTAAATTAGACTCTTCCTGGTCCACAGCTGTATCAGTCTGGATTTGAGGGTTACAGTTGTGATATAAATCTATTATTGGACAAAGACTTTTGAAACTTTCAGTAAAATTTTCAAAGAACCTAAAAGGAATTAAGCACACACAGCTAAAGTGAAGCAGAAATAAGGTGCTCAATTCTTTTAGGTCAAAGAAATGTATTTACTAAACTGAAAACATATAAGTATGTCTGGTTTAGGTACCAAAACAATGCAAACCTTAGGTCCAAAATCCAATGCTCAGTTTTCGCTTTCTCCAAAACACAAAGTGATTTTTTACTTTGAATTTCCCTAGACACTTCTAGTCCTGCCCTTGGTTATTTCCTTCTCTGTTTGCTCTAGTCTGAGCACCTTTTTGCCTAATTCATATCTACATCCTTAGTATAAAGCATAGACACAATCTTGCCAGAGCAAGCACAAGCCAGGACTGTCCCTGTCCGCATTAAGTACTGGAAGCAAAATGGCCAAGGTCCAGCTTGAGCAGTCTGGCTTCTGGGATCCTGGATACTTTTCAGTAACACAACTTTCACAAGGGGATGGGAAAACTCAGGGTAGCCTGCAGCCTCTGCCTGAAACAACAGCAATAAATCACTTTTTAAATCCCTGCAGAAGGGAATTCCAGCCACTAGGTCCTTGCACATAAAGGATTTTCTTTCACCCTTGTACTTTTTCTCATGAAAGCAAGCCATGTGTGCTGCCGAAGTATTCGCATGACTCAATGTGGGCACCTCCCCTAAGGAGACAATCTCCAGTCATGGACTCTAGATAGACAGAGGCCAAGATTATGGCCCTTGAGATGGCAACGAGATGCCCTTGTGCTTATTTTTTTTATATTAGCTGGTTCAAGTGGCACCTGCTCAGATCCTGCTCCATGTTGCACATCCCTTCACCCAATATAGGAAGCCTAGTCATAAATCCGGGGGAGGAATCCAGCCCCTGAAAAACTGGTGCAGCAGTATTTGTTTCTGCAGCTCGAGATTAACTAAATCTACATAACAGCTGAATCCTATAGCACTCATCATAAGACTACTCAGGCCCTGATCTGCTTGAAACCTTTGAGATTGTTACCAGCAGCTGTAAGGTTGGCCTTTTATTGAAATGTTAAAGCATCTGAGCCACTAAGGGAAGAAAGAGATCCTATCCAGGGAATTTCAGAATGCTTTTGATCTCCTGAGACAATAAGATTTGAATGTGATAAGGCCAAAAAGGCAAATGAGAAAAGTATGAACTTCAGGAATGAATACAGCAATACCAAACCATCTCTTAAATACAGATACATCTAGACTGAAATCCAGTCGGCCTGACTTACAAACACAGCATGCCCATATGCCATTTCTAGCAAAACAGCCTTCCAAAATAAGAGCCTAAGTTTCCTATAAAGTTAATGAAGACAGGAAGATAACTCGAAAGGACTCCAAAGGGAGGTCCTGTAACCCTAGATTTTAGCCCCTAAGCTAGACGGTCAGGGGCGTCTGGAGGATTCCCCTGCTTAACAGGGAACATCCCAATATCAAATGCTTAAGACAGGAACACCAGATTCTTGCCTGGCATTTTTGTAGAGAATGCCACTATATTTTAAGGAGAGGCTTAGGAATATTGACCATGTGGCAAGAAGGGATTTTCTAAATTTCTTGCTATTGTAAGCAATCATATTGCATAATTCTCTTCAAAAATGTCAACTCCACCTTCCAACCAGTCCAGTTTGGAACTCCCTCTACCAGATCCATTGCAGAACCTGCTCCTCTCATATTTTTCTTCTAAAAATCAAAGAACATGGAGACAGGTAAGCGGATCACAGACCAAAGTGTGGGAAGGAATAGTAATGGAAATTAAGAAAGGACAAGCTCTGTTCCTTCTATACCTCTTTATTTTTTATTTAAGTTTGTCTTTTAGTCCTACTGAAGATTACTTAGTATATTTTCTATTTTATTTGGCACTCTGGTTGTAGTGTTCATGAAATGTGAGTTCAAAACCAAGTGGCAACACACTTGCTTAGTGTGGGATAACTAAAAGATAGATCTCAACAGAATAAACAGCAAATGTCTAAAATGCCCATGAGGGATAAACCCAGATGGAAAAGCTATGTTGTATTATGGCAACTCCCCAGTTATATGCATGTAGTGTATGTGAGGTGCTGGGAAGTACTAATGAGGGAACTACACTAAAACTGTAGGACTTAATCTTTAAAAATTGAAATGGACAGTTTGGGTAAACTATAAATGAAACTTAAGGATAATTTTGTTGATATACTTTTTCATTGACTAATTCTGTTTTCCATCCTCAGACAAAGACTATTAACAGTTTTCAAATTGGTAACGACCAAGCCTGATTTTTTTGCTCAGCCCTACTCTCAACCTGATGCGTAAATACTAGATGATTTCCCAAACCAAAAAAATGCATTGTAAATGCCAAACTAAGGTTGATTGTGTGCAATTCAGATGAATGGATTCAAATTGTGGAATTCAACAGCTAAGCCCCTTTTGGGATCCAAACATCATGCTAACAACTACCTAGTCCACAATGAACTACTTCATATTTCTGCTGTGTAACTACACTCAGTACAATAGTGTATACAAAAAAACCATCCAAATGCACAGCTTCACCTCAGAATCTGTCCAGCTAATGATATGCTACACTGATCTGCATTCCTTGGAAAAGGTCTTGATTTGTGAAGGGGGAGCAGTGGGTCTGCAACTCTGCCTATGCACATATTGCTTCTCGCATAGTAAGTGAACAGATGCAAGCTGTGCAGCTACTCATTTGTCTCTTCAGCCTGGGCTGAGAAGTGCAGAAGGTGTTAGTTGAACATTGAACAACATGAAGTTGTCTCTGAATTAAGTTAGTACATTCATATGGGAAGTTACATGGTGGCATAATGGAGGGTGGGAATAGGAATAACTCAGTGGATGCAGCTCTGAAGAATAGGATAGGATAGGATAGGGTAGGATAGGATAGGATAGGATAGAATGGAATCATTTCAGTTGGAAGGAACCTACAACAATCATCTAGTCCAACTGCCTGACCAATTCAGGGCTGACTAAAATTTAAAACATGTTATTAAGGGCATTGTCCAAATGCCTCTTAAACACTGACAGGCTTGGGGCATCAACCACCTCTCTAGAAAGCCTGTTGCAGTGTTTGACCACCCTCTCTGTAAAGAAATACTTCCTAACCTCAAGTCTGAACCTCCCCTGATGCAGCTGTGAACCATTCCCATGGTTAATGTCGTGGCTTATTTCCTTTGCAATTTCAAAGGTGGAATATGTTCTGCTAAACTTCATCTAGGTTTTTTTTCATGGAATTTTTGAGCTTCCTACATGTCTGCATACCTACTTTTTATACACATGCATACAGAAACACCTACAGGGTACCAAGTATATACTTAGATCTTTGAGTGGATCACGCAATTTTAACTTGTGTGGGCTACATGAAAATAAAGGATTTAAACAGAATACTAACTTAAATAGAAAAGAAAGAATTAGGCAGGGAGAGTTCTAGAGAGTTAGCAGATTGTTAGCCAGTCTTTTCTTTTTACTAATTTTGAAATTTAAAAAAAAATGGATTAAATGAAATTTTGAAATAAGATGTCCTTCCAAGCAAATAATGAGCAAGCCTTTTGGACAGTGCTTGACAATGATTCTCTATTTTCTCCACTTGCTTTTTTTAGCATTTGAAATTTGCCAATGAAAGTAGCACTTTGAGGAATTTCTCACAAAAAGCAACAGAAATTAAAAAATGAGAATGTAATTAAGGGGTGCATAAATATCAAGTGGAAAGAGGGAAAGAGCCACAATTATTATATTTTCCTTCACCCATTGATTATGTCATCAAAGATAATTTCTGTTTACTTTCTTCCCTTCTGTGAAACATTAGAAAATGGGGCTTCTTTCTTGTGTCTAATACATTTCACGTACGAGCCATTACTATGATGTTTCTATTGCACTTCAGAATGATTTGGAAGAAGCTGATTTCTTTTTCTGATACATAAGAATTTCCCCAGAGAGGCGCAATTAGATTGCTGAGGGTCAGTCATTGCTCCCTTTATCCAGCTATTTGGAAATCTGAATGACTGAAAAGACAGACATACTTACACTATGTTTGGGGCATAATCAGTTAGGCAGGGAGTTACAAAAACAGATTTTAAACAACTTTCCATCTCTTTGTATTTAACAGAGTTAAACGTGCTTTTTATAAAATAAAGTTACCAGATCTATGTCTCAGTGCATGTCAAGCCTTTTTGATCTTACACCCTATGTTCAAAGTCAATTTTAAAAAATCATTTTGTTCAAACTGCTGCCTGACAATACAGTCTAAACATTTGTCTTAAAAGGTTGTGTTAGATACCCACTCAGTAAGTCTTTCAGAGTCTTCACAATGGAAGTTCAACAGGAGGAATGGTTTCCAAACAGTAGGGGATATATTAATATCTTACTTAACCCCTGCAGAATAAGAGAGCAATGTATCTTGGATGACTTGTGCAAGTCAGGTTGAAAATAAATCATGGCAACCAAAAAACTCCGTGATGTGAGCAGTGCTAGAGAAGTACTGGATAGGCATTTTTAATGGGTGCTTTTTTTTTTCTTTTTCTCTCCCCCCCCCTTTTTTTTTTTTGTAGTTACTGTTCCATTTGAAAAAATCTAATTTGATTTTAAAATGGTGGAGCACATTTTCTTGAAACTCTATATAAGGTTGTTAAAGAATCTATGCTTCTGTATCCCTGTAATACTTGCTATGCAAGTATCTCAGTGCACCCACAACATTGTTATAATCAGATCCCTTCAAAATCAACTGCATGTTTCAGCAGAAACTGGATAAAAATGACGCTTTCACTAATTTCTACAATTTATTCCATACTAGTAACAAAATGACAATTTATTCCATACTAGTAGCAAAACCAAAGAAATCAAGAAAGTTTTCTTGATGCAAAGATGCAGATAGAAAGTCAACGTGCTGAATCAATCAAAAATGAGACAAAACAAGCCAGTGTGTAACTGAACATAGAAGTTTTACTTTGCTACAGTATCTGACAACATAATCACACTGATACCAATTCCTAAAGTCTGCACGTTTCTGGGCATTAACACTAGGTTCATTTTCACTCCAAAATAGTTAATAATACAATCCTATTTGTGCTTTGGTTTAAGCCATGTAGCTTCTCTTCTCGGAACACTCCAAAACAAAAATATATTCTTCAGATTCTTCTCTCTTCATTATCTCAGAAAATTTCATAAGGCTTCATATTAAAGTTACTGCCTTAAGGCTATCAGATTGCTTATCCACCCCAAAAAATTATCTCATGTCCTCAGCTAAAAATCTTATTAAACATAATGAAGCAGAAATCAATCCCTTCATGAATTACAGAGATATTTTTCACAAAAAACCCATACCTTATGGTGTTGTGCCAAATAATACGTATAACTGTTACTTTGCAATTTCCTTTTTCGTACAATCACAGAAGAATTTATGTCAGAAAAAAACCCTGAAGACCACCTAGTCCAAAAGTGGACACAGCTCCAGATGTGGTCTGACAAGTGCCAAGCAGAGGGGAATAATCACTTTCTTAGACCTACTGTTTATGGTCTCGCTAGCGTAATGCAGCATGGCTAGCCTTCATTGCCCTAAAGGCATGGTGCTGACTCATGCTTGTTTTGCTGTCCACAAGGACCTCAGGTCCTCCTCAGCAAAGCTGTGACCTAACCAGTCAGTTCCCAGCCTGCACTGCTCAATGAGGTTTTTCTGCTCCAGATCCAGGATTTTGCATCCATCTTTAATGAACTTCTTGAGGTTCTTGTCAGCCCATTCCTCCAGCTTGTCAAGGTTCCTACAAACAGTAGATGTTCTCACCAGTCATTCACCCCAGTTTTGTGTCACCCATTAATTTTTTGAGGGTACATTCCTTCCCACAGTCCAGACTGGTAATGAAGACATTAAAGAGTATTAGGCCCCGTATCAACCCTGGCGAATACCGTATTTCACTGGCTACCAGTTAGACTTTGAACCATTGACCAGTAACTCTTTGATCCCAATGGTCTAGTTAGTTTTTCAACAGCTTGAAGTCTAGCCCATTCACCCCACAGTCTATAATTTGGCTACAAGTATGCTATGGGAGACCATTTCAAAGTTCTTGGAAAGCCAAGGTAAATTATGTGCTCTGTTCTCCCTTTGTCCACATAGCCAGTCATTCCATCACAGAAAACAACCACGCTGATCAGACATTATTTGGACGAGGAAAACCCATGTCAGCTGCTCCCAATCACCTTCTTGTTCTTCATTTGCCTGGAAATAGCTTCCATGAAGACAGTCCCCATAACTGTCACAGGAACTGAGGTGAGGCTGACCCTCCTGTAGTTACCTGAATCCTCCTTATTGTGCTCTTCCTGAAGGTGGACAGTCTCCAGAAAGTTCCATTGATTGCCAAGCCCTTTGAAAAAACATTACAGGTAGGCCTCACAGTAATACTGACAACACCTGAGATTCATCCTGTTCAGTTCCACTAGCTTGTCTATTTTCAGTTTACTCTAGCTCATTCCTCCTCTGCTGCAGGTAGCACTTCTCTCTGCCTCACTGTGCTACTAGGCACAAAGATCTGAGATTGACAATAAAGACTAAGACTTACTTACCAGAACAGAGCAAGGCAAAGAAGATATTGAGTACCTCCACCTTTTCCATGTCATTCATCATCAAGCTGCACACCCCATTCAGTAGCACACTTCAATTTCCATGGTTTTCTTTTGCTGCCAAAGTACCAATAGGATCTTTCTATTTGTGCTTCACATTCCTCACTAGTTTCAGGTGCAGCTGAGATTTGACTTTCCTCATGTCATCCTTGGCTGTCTGGTCAGCTCAGTCAGGAGGTAACCTTTCAGTCAAGCTGGTTTTCTGCTCAGCTGTCTGCACATCAGGATGGACTGCTCTTGCACTTTGAGGAGGTTGCTCCTGAAGGTCAATCAGCAATCTTTGGCCCCTTTAAGCCTCACAGCAGCCTCCCATGACTATCAGTTCCCTGAACAAGCTTTCTTGAAGTTCACTCTCCTGAAGTTCATGGTCATTATTCTGATAGACGCTTTCCTTCCTTTCCTCAGGTTCTTCAGCTCTATCATCTCATGATCACTGCAGCAAAGGCTACCACTGGCTATCACATCCCCTCAAGCAGATCCAGCAGAGCACCTCTCTGTCAGTCCATCCAGCACCCTTGTCACAAAATTATCTGTAGAGGTCTCTTGACTTGTGTGGTGGGTTGACCTTGGCTGGATGCCAGGTGCCCACCAAGCTGCTCTATCATTCCCCTCCTCAGCAGGACAGGAGGGGGAGAAAATAAGATGAAAAAAACCTCGTGGGTTAAGATAAAGACAGTTTAATAAAGCAAAAGCAAAGGCCGTGCACAGAAGCAAAGGAAAACAGATTTATTCTCTACTTCCCATCAGCAGGCAATGTCCAGCCACTTCCCGGGAAGCAGGGCTTCAGTACACATAGCGGTTGCTCCAGAAGACAAATGTCATAATAATGAGTGCCCCCCCTCCTCCTCCTTTCTCTTAGCTTTTATTGCTGAGCAGACGTCATATGGTATGGAATAACCCTTTGGTCAGTTTGGGTCAGCTGTCCTGGCTATGTCCCCTCCCAAGATCTTGCCCACCCCCCAGTCTACTGGTGAGGGTGGAATGTTGGAGAGACAGCCTTGATGCTGTGGGAGCACTGCTCAGCAGTAGCCGAAACACTGGTGTGTTATCAACACCTTTCTAGCTACCAATACAGAGCACAGCACTATGAGGGCTGCTATAGGAAAAATTAACCCCAACTCAGCCAGACCCAATACAACTTGTTTCTAGCACTCATCCCTCCTCCCAGCAATAGATAACTCAGAAGCAATAGGGTTGCAAAACTTCATTCACCTCTGGTTTTTTTTCATTCAAACACATCTGAAGTTGCCTTTAGCCATTTTTATGCAACAGAATCTAACACGGAGTAAGAGATTTCCTCATTTAGTTCTTTAGCTTGCATGTTTACGTGTAATGTGAGTTTGGGAGGTACGGTTCAGCTCATTCAAAAATTACATTTGATGCAGTAATTCCTGGAAGTGAAAGTCCGCATTACATGGTGTTAATGAGAAATCAAATGAGGTGAGTAGACTGATACCTTGCAGCCTTAGAAGTCAATTACTTGGAGGACACAGAGAAATGATTTAGTTAAAATAAGAATCCTTTTGGCCTTCCAGCAGTATTCAAGCCCAAACTCAAGTGAAATCAAAAAACATTCTTTCTTTTCTTTAATATCAGCACTGCTTTATTCTTGCCAAAATCTAAAGAAAAACTATCAATCGTTTATGAAAGATATTGAGTTTGTCTCACATATTTCTGGTGCAAATGAAGGTAGTCAGAAACCTCAGAAAAAGACTCTCAAGTGTTCTCACACAATCCTCTGCATTGTTGAGTGCTTGTCCTAACTCAGTTATAGATTTAAAGGGAGCAAAAGGTAAAGGAATGTAGTTCTCCTACTAGCATTATCCAACGTGACACATTTCCAGTTAAGCTAGGTGGCTACAGCACTGTGGTCATATAGACCCCACTACAAGACACCAACTTATCTGTACTGCCAATTTGCATCTACAGACATTCTATTGTTTCAACATTTAGCATTTGACTCATGTTGTTAACTTATTTCTCACACAGAACTTTGCAGATGCACCTCTGATCAAAGTATAAAGGCCATCCCCATTTCCATTTCTCCTTGGTTGTGTGCTTTCATGATAGCTGCTTTTTTCTCCTTTCAGAAAAGAAGCTTAGTGCACAGTAGATTATCCCTTTGTTAAATTTACGGGCTTGGGTCAGTCTTTGTGAAACTGAAGTTTCATCTCAACTGCAGCATCCCTCATCTACCAACATAATCAGAGATGTGCTGCTTTAATGTTCTGTTGATACTGGAAAAATGAGAACAATGACCTTTGCGTTAATTAGTTAGCCCAGAGAAGCTACTGAGATGGAAAGTGTGGAACTTAGCAGTACACTAGGTCACACATTCTACCCTTATCTTATGTTAATTATGGGCTCAAATAAATGTTGTTGTACATGCTAGTAGCCTTCTAACTCATTGATTTTAGTTGGGGCAGGCACATATTTCCTCTCAAATATTTTTTTTTTTTTTAATTCAGGTGAACTAGAGCATTACAAACTGATCAGTGGATTGTGTACATGGTGCTGAGTGATTCACTGTGCTATTTTTTTCTCTCGATATACTCTCATGACACATTCCCTTTTTATTTTTTGATAATATAAAGAGTTAAGCCATTATCTATGTCATTACAATAAAAAACCTTCTCATAAACATGCAAATTGGATCTTTTCAACATGCAAATTGTGCCTTTTCAGATACCTCAGCAGTGTATCTACCTGAACTATAACAATAAAATTGCAGCACACTTCTAAATAAGTACAATTGTCAGATTATCCAGTCTCAGCCCCTACCCTTACAAGGAAAATGCCCAGAGTCTAAATGTTATTCTTGGCCAGGTCACCGGTTCCTTAAGCCCCTTCAGAGGTGACCATTTTGCTCTTAGAATATATTATCTTCAAGTTATTACTTGAAATGTTATTTGGCAGTGAAGCTAACAGAGAGATTGTCAGGTAAGACTGATGCTGTCAGCCTGAAAGCACTGTCACACTGCCAGTACTGCACAGATACAGAGTTGAAACTGCACGAGCTTCCACTGCAACAGGACCTGTCAATCTGTCACATGTCACCTGCTCTGATTAAAGATTTTGGGAGTAGGTGTCTGCAAATGCAGCAAAGGTTTCCTAGAAGGTAATGATGAAAAAATAAAAACCTGACTGATGTGTCCATCACAGAATGGTCAAGGACAACAAAGTTAGTTTAAAAGATTGTTTATCTGCATGTTTTCATTAATCAGATGGCTTTTTGGTGGAAGTTGCCCAAAAGGTCTCTTTTGACTCCCTGTTTCCTCAGAAAATACATATAATGTATGTCATCAATACAGACACTTCAAGTCTTTCATCTGCCACCTTTGTTTAAGAAAAAAATTTTAGACTGGAAAAAACAAAGAACTTCTTCACTTTATTAAAATGTGGGAAAACATATTTTCTGCTCTCTTTCTCAGTTTTCAGAAATTTCTCTGCATCAGAATTACATTTTGTCTCCTCTCCAAAAGAGGTCTTTTACCCATAGTCTTGGAGAGGGCTCTTCAGTGAAAATAATCCCTAGATATTTTGGCTCTAAATCACAGAGCTCTGTGGATGACTTGCAATAAGTAGCGGGAAGATCAAAGGAGGATTAGAGGCTGGCTGTGAAGAACAGGAGCAGCAATGGCAAAAGGAAAGGCGTTAGTGTTAACGTAGTTATGTTCCCACCATGAAAATAATAAGGGAAAAAACCCCTTCACCTTATTCAAATTTGTTGGATTCATTGCCTACTAGAAGAGTTCCTTTTATTGCTGTGTTACTACAGTCCTGTTGTCCTATACACCAGATAGGAAGAGATTCCTGCAGAGCATTTCATGCTCATGGATGAGTAGATTATATGTCCCAAACTCAAAGAATAGGCAGCAAGAATTTTAAATGTTCTGTTAAATATAGTAACATCTTAAGATTTAGAAAAATATACACATAAAACAAAGTAGAAAACCAGACCCTTTCCATAATTATTATTTCTCTCCTTGACTTTTCCTCTTTCTTCCTTACACAGCCGGGTTTGTTCCAGCTTCCTCTAAGGCACATTTTGCCAAGGTGAAATAATAAACAGCAACTTTGTTCTTTAGATTAATGAACACTGAGTAGCATTTTCCCTTCTTTTCTTGTCTACAGAATTAGATAAATGCCTATTTTAAGGTCATCTTTATCTTTTAATCTATACTTTCACAGTTGTGTGCTTCAGGACTTGATTTACAGTAAAATGGGTTTGAGTTTAGACCTGAGTACTATGAGATGTGCTGTCATGTATTGCTATTAAATTTAGGTGATTAACATATTATATTTCATCCTCTGACTTACTAGTTCATGGTGATAGTCTTCTACCATGTGTGGCCAAATTATGTACCATGACCCTTTCTGCTCACAACAGGGTACCAGGGTCTGATAGATCATGATTGTAGGCAGTCTAGGACTAGTGGCTAGTGTAAGCATAAAATAATAGTCTCATCAGCTGAAGCTCCCACATGGCCCACATGATCAGGTTTCCTTTCTGTGGAAAATGGAGAGCAGGGAAGAGGAGGGAGAGAAAAAGGGTGAGGAGCTGTGATCAGGGCAGAAACCCACACTTGGGAACTGGGAAGTTCCCTCAGGCCACCTAATGTAGACAAAATTCTCACAAGGCCTAAGGTAAGCATATACAATACCTGACCGAGTATGGGATACACCCCTCTATCGGATTATATTGTACTTTCTACATCAGCTTTCATTTGAGGATCCAAAAATGTGTTACCAAGGCAGTCTTTGTATCTCTCCTCCTTAGCAAAATGGAAAGCTGGAACACAATGAAGGTAAGCGATTCCTAATCATTGAACCACTTGTCTTTATTGTCGAGATCAAAGATAGTAGAGTAGTGGTATAGCTGAGGCTGGAAAGTAATGATGATATGATGAATTCACAGAAATTAATCATCATTTTCCCTTTGACTTCAGCAACCAAGCAAACAGTTAGGATTTCAGCTTAAATTTTCAACTGACCAACTGCTGCTTTGCATCATGACGGAGCCCCATTCCTCTGATGCGGGCTGAGAGATCTCCTCCAAAATATTTTTTTTCATGATGATGTCAAAGAACAGAGGAAACTAGGAACTCAGAAACAAAAAA
The DNA here is from genome assembly GCF_018139145.2 of Gymnogyps californianus. Lineage (NCBI taxonomy): Eukaryota > Metazoa > Chordata > Aves > Accipitriformes > Cathartidae > Gymnogyps > Gymnogyps californianus. Next base: position 46,040,369 of record NC_059471.1, on the reverse strand, counting down.
GTGCTCAAATGCTGTGTTTGAAATATATTGACTTATGCCAAGAAATTCTGCTGAAGTTCATCTAAGCCTTAAGCCATTTCACTGTACGTAGGCCTTGCAACTCATAAAATGCAATTGCTAGGAAATGTAAACTCTGCCTGATGTCAGTAAGACTATTCAGGTGGATAAGGAATGTCAAACGCAGTTAAGCTTGATTCTGTAATGATAAGAACTTAAAATCAGTCAAACCGAGTAATACCAGAGATCCATCCAGTTCAACAGTCTGTCTTGAAAAGTGGTTTGTAACTGATGCTTGGGAAAATAGGCACGCATAGCGTAAAGGTTCCCTTGATACGTCTGTGACTCTTCACTCAACTCCTGCTTAGATTTTAGCTAAGCCAGCTCGTGCTAAGCCCTGATGTATGCTGGGACCAGCGCCATTAGGTCAAAGTCAGAGCACCACGTAGGCAGGACAGGTGGCCAGGAGAGCTAAAAGGCCATTATGCAGCCACCATCACCTGCAAATTGCTGTCTCCAGCAGCCATTATATTTTTTCTGGCAGTTTCCTCAGAATCCACTAACTTATGGAAATGATATAGACCAAACCTCCAAGCTGGAGGGCATAGAATATCAGCTTACTCAAAAAGCTTTTGAAGCAGATCCAATAGCAGCTGGACTGCTGAGGCTTTCGTGCTTCCCGGTGTGATACAGCGGACGCCCGCACTGTGACAGAGGAGAAAGGATGAGCAGTCTCACCATTGGCTAGGTAACTAATTCTTTTCTTTTGCTCATAGATGCACGATATTAAGAGTTACAGGTTGTAAGTTATGAACTCTTATGACTTGAATGGTGAATAAGTGAATTAACGTGATAGACTAGTCTGGGCAACAGGGGACTGAGCCTCTGTCTTGTTTGTTTATTATATTTCTTAATGAGCTCATGAAATAAAGTTTAAATCACAGAGTATGTTGTCCTGTAAATTTGAGAGATCCAAGCAGACCTTGACACACCTCCTATTCAGCTTTAAGAGTGCACTTCCTACACCAGAGATTGCATCCAGATAATCCTGTTTAACAGATGCTGAAGGATGTGAACCCATTTTGGCCTCCACAATATCCTGTGACAATGAATTACGCAGTTCAATTATTTATAATGTGAAAATAAACTCTCTGGAGAGAAAGCAATAGTTTAAGTGAATTGTAAAGCAGCTTGCTCAGTCAGACATGCTGTGGATCATGTTGCAATGCCAGGGCCATGGCAAATACCCCAGACAGCGATATCGAGAGTGAAGGATACGCATTAGCAACGATCTAGTTCCACTTTCTTGCTATTAGTAGCCCACTGAAGTGTGATGGGAACCACATCTTGTAGATCCCAATAGGACCTACGCCACAAGGAGGAACAGGGGCAGACATCTCAGGAAGAGGTCTCAGCCCGCAACTGTGGTTATGTCATTAAAATTGACAGTGACTTCAAGCACACTGCTCAGCAAATTGTTCCACTAGGCAGCTCAAGAAAATATGAGGATCTCTTCAGTTTTGCAAACAGAAACATGACCTGGTAGAGTAACAGCAAATGCTTCCTATTTTCTTTATTACAGGTTTGAGAGAAATTATTATGACTTGAAGTAGAGGCATTTCCTGGTAGATGGTCCAGAGAATGAAAAGTGACAGAGAATTTTGACTTCTTCATATGCTGGCAGCCATATAAGAGATTTATAAAGGAACAAAAGGTATTTTGATCTCTTTACTGCCCTTCAAACAGTAGAGGGGCAATCTTAGGAGACAATAGTATTAGGATTCTACCAAATAGAAAAAAAATGTTCCAAAGAAGGTAAGTCAGAAAGCAAATGTTTCTTCATCTCACCTTTCAATTCTTGCTACAATTAGATAGCTACATGACTCACATATTCAGAATCTTAAAATTTTTTTCCCTGTGACATTGTTGTAAGATGCATAAAAACTCTATATACTCTTGCTGTGAAAAAAAAAATCATACAAAAACAAAACTGCAACTTTGGAAAGGGCAGGTAAGCAAATTTGTGGTTACCAATTGAATTAGGATCACACCAGGAACTTAAAAAGGATTGTCTGGATCTTTCCACACTACTGGGAGCTGATGCTTGCTATTTTGTCAGAGAACCAGAATTTAAGTTAGTCAGTCAGGTTTGTTGGTATGACAAATTTTGCAGGTCAACTCTGTACATATTATTCACTTGTATTTGTCATCGAGCTTTTAAAATCTCGGGGTTTCTGTGTGATATTGCATAAGATGGCTGACCTAATCTAATAGCTTCCTACTGACAGGTGGGCTGCCCCATAAAGGGGTTGAGAGGATCGGAGGGAATTCAGCTCTTGCTCCTGCTCCTGTCTTTCCCCTGTCAGACCAACTGCCAAGCACGGATAACCCCTTTTACCCCTGTGGCTATGTTGCATTTCATTGCTGTGATCATCTGGACAGAATCTGCAACAAAGCTTTGCAGTTGCAACCCAAATGATTTGGGCACAGGCAAAAAGGAAAAGGAAAACAAGAGGGGCAAGGCAAGTAGCAGATATCACGGACAAATAAGCTCCCCTGGCATTGTAGTTTAAGTTTTTGTACTTTGGTCCCAAGTTTTCGTTTGGTTATTAGTGGCTTTCCTTGCCGCCAGCAGGTCTGACTGTCTGCTCTGAAGTCTCCAATTCTATGTATATCTGAGACTGTTCAGAGTTTGTTTAGTCATTTGTAGCTCCTTAGTTGTTTGTAAGGAGACAGAAGGCCATAGCAATGTCAAAAGGATTTATTGAAATACACAGAAAAAGCAAACAATTTATTCAAGCCAATCAAATGTCACCATATGACCCACAACTAGCAAGCAGAGATTTATATTTAAATTGATACTTCATTTAAATTGATACTTAATTCTGTAACAACAAAATATTCAACCCTTATCAACTGCAATCCCAAACATTCAGCAAGAGCAAAATAATCCATGTGGATTAAGAGCTTCCCTCGCATTCCTGCCGAATTTTAAAACACAAGCACAACAAGCTTTCAAATGCCTGTGGCTGAGTTGTACAACTCACTCAAACCAAAAAAACTACTAGATTCCAGAAGCCACAGCAATGTCTTATGTACGTGAACTGATCTTAGCAATTGGGTGTCCTAACACAAGATGTGTGTCTCTCTCTGAGGGCAAGGTTCTTTTGCGAATCAACAAAACACTTTCTGCAAGTTCTGGAGCCAGCTATTAGCCAGCCTCTATCCATAAAAAAAGTCTGACCTCATCTCATTTTTTTTCTTTTGTCCAGAAAAGGTGAAGTGCATTTGGAGTCTCAGCAGGAAGTATAAGATGGAAAGGGTTACTCAGAGCTGTCTGAATATTCCTTCATGTCCTCTCGTTCAGGGCCATTCAACAGTTTTGCAAATTCTGTACCTTACTCATATCAGCAATTCCTAACATGAAGTATTAGGTTGCAGTCACATGGTGTTCCTCAAAAGACATTTGTTGCTTTTTCTTTTACATAAATAGTAAAATTTTAAATCACTTTAGCAGTCTAACTGCCCTGGCCATCATAAGAAAAGGAAAGATGTTCCCACTGCATCCCATGACAATTCTTGGGGTGTCTCAGCTCTGCGTGGCACTGTGAAACCTGAGAAATCTGTATCTATACATGTACCTCACTGAGGATTCCTGATATAATGTACACCCAAATACAAGAGCCAATATAGGGAAAAATACCAGTGTACAGCAGGTAAACACAGATAACCAGAGCTCAGTGCATGAGTAGGAGTATTTTGCATTCTTGATTTTGTATTTCCCTAAGCAAAGATATTTATCAAAGTAACCATAATAAGTAGCTGCAACACATATTTATTGTCTCCTCAATACCACTAACAGCATGTTTTCAGACTCTTTTTTTTGAAAGAAAACACAAGATAAGTTAATTCCTTTGGCATTTTTTTACATTTTTATCTCATTTTGGTTGCCAAAAAGAAAAGTAATTGCTAGTATTCTTCCCAGGCTACACATAACTAAGTTGCTGGGTTTGCTTTTTTTACATTATCAGGAACTATAAATCTGGGAAGAGTTTAGTGAGATCCACTAGCAGGCAACAACAGTATCTCTGTTTGAACCCAAAAGCAGAGGAGTTGGCAATTCCAAAAAAGATGTCATTAAGATGCCTCATTTTTCCCTTTTTTTTATATATTTTATTTTCTTCTTGTTTTCACCCAGTCAAAGCCATTGCAGTTTAAAAAGGCACAGTGGTCCTATTCTGATTGGGAAAAAATCTAACATCCATCCTGTCTGACTGTCTAGGAAAATGGTACTTGCAGTAACAATTGCAAGGATGATTTGGGCTTTTTCTCTAAGGGAAGCAAAGCCAGCTCTTGTCTGGCTAAATAAGGCAATGTGTTCCTTCAAAAAAAAAAAAAATGCAAAAAATGTTATTATGCTGTACAAGTTTCTAGAAAGCTGCTCTGATCGCCTTAATGTGTCTTACAGCAGGCAGCGAGGAGGAATTTGTAGGACCTATAATAAGTTTGCTCAGACCCACTCACTGAACAAATGAATCCCTGCGAGTGGCTGGGGGAAGTGGCATATCGCTGCACACGGTCTGCTATAAGGAGTCATGCTGGGTGAGATGTTAAAATCACACTTCTCCATCTGAAGAAGCCTATCCTGTATTCAGATTGCCTCTGCCTGCCTCAATATCTAATGAAACTTTTGGGACAAATGACATCATTGGTTTCTACCAGTTAAGAGCTTAGCTTCTGTGATCGTTACATTCAGGCAGGGAATAAGACATCCTAAGTCTTGCAAGATTTCAACCTGGGCTTGCAGCTATCACTCGTCAGATTCGAAAACTTAGAGCAGGTTTCTCATTTGGCATTGCAGAGCTTTCCCTCTGCACCAAATCCTGCTCGCCTACAATTCCTGCATACAGCCAGGCACATTTTCTTTCATCTGTTGTGAATGACATGTACGTACCTCTGGTTTACGCACGTTTGGCAGTTCTCTGCATCATCATATATGAAACGGTGGGTGTCCTTGCTGGCAATCTGACTGTTTTTGTATTGCCAAAAAGGAAGACCCTGGTGGCAGATGTCATCTTCCAAGGGGCAGGAAGTTTGTGCTGGGAAGTAAAAGTCACATCTCAGTGAAAAATGAAACTAAAGAACAGCCAACAGCAAAACATGAGTAGTCCCATCCTAAATAAAAACAGGGTCTTTGTCAGAATCTACTGGAAAAAAGAGAACTACAAAAGATTTTGATTAAAGGAGCATAAAATAGCAGGGGGCAATGGAAAAGCAGAATCTGTCAGAGAAGTAGTATTGCTATTAGCACCAGATCTGAGCTTTCTAGACAAATGAGCCTGGCCTCACTTCAAGATGTTGGGCTCTTGAGAGAACATGGTGTCCAACAACATTGTTTTCAATATTTTACAAATGGGGTAGAGTTCTAAAAAATGAACAACTGCTTTGTGAACCTGAACAAAAGGAGATGAGAGCCAAATTTGTTTGGAATAGCTGGTCCTGAAAACGACTTTACAAGCACTTTTACTTCACACTTCATAAAAATTCCTGATTCTACCTGAAGTTTTTTAGCATCCAATTTTCCAATGCTTACTGGAAATCTATGAAAGTCAATCTGCAAGGACAGATAGTGGCCTCTTATGCTTTTAACAAATGCTTTTAACTCTTTCCTGCAGCTAGGGATTTTTTTATCCAAACTTTGACCCCAATAAGTCATTTCTATCATAAAGCAAATTATTCCCTCCTTCAGAAAAAAAGAGAAACAATAAATCAGAAGTATTATAGCATCTAGGAAGCATCACTGTCTTCCTTGTAGAGCTGGCCTGAAGCCTAGGGGAGGTCGTTTCAGGGAGATCAAAGCACTTGGGACTTACAAGTAGTATTCAGAGGGGAAATCAGATGAGTGACTCAGCTGCCTTTGAAAAAGGATACACCGGCATGGATAGGGCCATCCCCGTATTTCAGTAAGAAGAAGAAGAAGCAAAAACATATCAGTAAGGTGGCAAATAACTGTTCTCCCAACAAACAGCTCTGGCAAACCACTGAAGTGAGGGATATCCATTTAAACAGCTACATTTTTGTCACTGGCTATGAAGTGACACGTAATGTAAGGTGCCAGAACTGATAGCTCCTGACTTTTAGTGCATTTTCACTCAGGTGAAAATATTTTTTTCTCTCAAGGCAAATATACCATCTCACACTAACGTAACTTCTGCTTCATTCTTCTTATAGCTGTAAACCAGGGTAAGATTTATTTGAAGACATCATAACTACAGTATTTGATTGCAATTGTCTCTAAGGCTTTTACAGAGGGGACCAAAAAATCACTGTCTTTAAGGATAGCAGACTAGCTCAGTTTGAAGGTACTAGCTTGGGCTATGGGAGACGTGGCTTAATTTATATGTTCTGCTTACACTTCCTGGGCGACATGGAGCAAATCTTTCAAATGTATGGTATCAAGAATCTTTACTACTGAAGTGGTAATTAAAGCCGTTCTGTCTTCCAGGGGAGCATGATGATGACAAAAATAGAGGTTGTAATACCTGGGATACTCATAAACACTTCGTATAAATTTAATGCTACACAACCTAACAGGCATTTGGAACTTCTTCCTGTTTGCTGAGCCAAGTGAGCATTTGATTTTTGTTTTGCCACCAAACAGATATGATGTTGCCAATGGCAGAGCAGAGCACAGGCCTCTTCAGGCAGCAGTAAAACAGCACCCCATCCTAATATTTTTGATCCAAAAAAAAAAAAAAAATCCAAAAACTAAAAAGAAAGATTGGTTTTCAAACAGCTTAGCTGTAACTAGTGAAGAGCTAAAGACTACGAAGATGTGTTGGTATAACTGCCTTCTATAACATTATATAAGATTGAGACTACCTTTCATTAATACAGGGGATGTATTTTTAGGCAGCTTGATCCACTGCATAACTATGACAACACACTTAAAACATCTGAAAATAAACTGATATTCCTATAAACTACTTCAAAGCAAACAAGGGCAGAATTCAGGCTTTTCATAGTAAACATTGCAACTCAGCAGGGCCCAGGCTGGCTCACAAAATTTGGAACAAGTCTCCCTGCCTTAAGACACCCCATGGGTGTCTGTAGTTACTCTCTGTTCCTACCAGCTGATCTCAAAACCTATGCCAAACATCCTTAGCCTATTTGTGATCTGTACCTAAAAAACACTTGGAAATTAAATTTACAGCATTCATGTATAATCACTAAAGTATAATCACTTCTGCTTATTAGGAAGGAACATGTTTTTGTCTATTTTCATGAAAACAAAATATAATATCAGCTAGGGTTGCTGACTCTAGCTGACAAGGCAAAGGACTAAACCAAGATCTGTTGTCTCAATAAATATGTAAAACCACAGAGGAGAAAGATTAAGATAGTCTGTTTTTCATCAGTGAAAGAGAGTTCTTATTCTGCCAGAATTTCAGTTCTCCCACCTTCGGCTAAGGAAATGACTCCTTTTGTTTGTTATGCCATACGCCTGGGCACAGCAGCATGTGCCTCTGTGCTTCATGTTCTTGAAAACAGTCTGCATGTCTCATCAGAAATGTGATAGAAACGTGAGAACAGCTACAGGGACAGCAGATGGCATTTAGTCCTGCAAATTCACCATGCACCCCAGCAGAAGCATGAAGCCAAGTGAGCAGCTCTGGGCTGGGCTTCTTGAAGAAGCCATCATCCTAGGGAGGAGCACAGCCATTTCCATGCCCTTGAAAAGGGGATGCCTTGCTCCTTTCTGTTTCCTTCTGTCATTGCTCAAGACAAAAATCCTTGGGATCATGTCATTTGCCAGTGTGCAGCTGTACTGTAAAACTCCCATATTTTGGATCTGTGTTATCACAGTTCATCACTTTTTCTTGAGTAAATGATAAAAATTTAATTATGATTACACTATATAAATAAAAATAGCTTATTTGGGGAAAGATTTTAATGAAACCAAATAAGCGGTGGTTATAGTCAACCAAAACTTTATTTGTTCAAATTTAATAAACTAGGTAAGTTAAAATTACATATCTGAACCTAAGCTTGTAACTCTAGATTCACTTTGTAGTCAATGAGGGATAGCTACATTTCAAAGGTGATTCAGCTCATCATAAAATAAGAGTTTAATGTGAATATTCCTCTAGAGGTGTCTATATCTCTCAAATGACAGTATAGCCTAGGATGACTAACTTAGAATTGTATGTCTAATTTTTAGACTCTTACGTTTTGGCAGATGGATCCCACCATGAGTATGCTAATGTAAGGCATCTACGACAGGCACTATTAAGACAGCAACTTGGATAAAAAGAATTTGAAAGAAGTTAAATGATACTGCAGTTCCCGTTACAGCAATGTTTTTCTCCCGCAATCATTTCACTATCCATCATAAATATTTCTTAGTGATATCTCCTGAAATGGAGTGCACATGCACCTGGCACCACCAGCTGAGCTGTACAGCCCATAATCTTTTATGTGAAATGACATAAGCATCAGATACAACATCTTTACAGCACTTTTTAGCATGCTATTAAGGCATAACAAGGCTATGATACAATGTGGAAAAGATTAGATGGCAATGTTGATGACAAAGGCTTTTATCTCTCCTACACTCAAGCATCTTGATTTTAGACATTAATAAATAAATCTCAAAGATCACACTAAAGAAAAGAAAAAAGGAAAGTATTATATTAAATTGTCTGTAAAACATTACAGAACATTATATCCAAACCTAGAAAACAGAGTTCTAATCCAAAGCCCCAGCTCTCAAATGCAGGGTGATTCTGCTGCATCTAAATCTAAATCTAGACCTAATTCTAATTCTAAATCTAAATACAAATATTTCATAGTCCAAGCAAAAATGAAAAGGATGTCGTATTTTCTAGTATTAATCATAACAATCCCACTGCTGTTATTTTGAAAGGAACTGTGAGAGGGGAGTAGAATGCCATTTTGCACTATTTAATAAGACCACAAAGGCCAAAGATTATGACAACATTTTGTAGAGAGACAAAGATTTGATTTCTATTGTATATACCAGTGCTAGTGGCCTTGGATATAAACACAAGGAACTGGCATTGTTCATTTCTAAAGAAAGAAAATGATAATACTGGTATTACTGAAGCTCAGAGTCATGTGCCTGGAATGTTAAAATACCCAAGACACATTATTTATACAGCTTACTGTGTGCAAGTGAAATCTTAGCGTTGGTCCTGACACTAGACAGCACTGACACAATTGCCAATGAAGATCTGAAGGTAGATGCATTCAACAGATATATGCGGTCTTTACTTGGGAGAAATCTGAAAGATGTACTTAAATTTTCCAATCTTCAGGGAATAGCTTCTATCTCCTTGGCAAGACTGAAACATTTAAACTTCGTAACTATTAAGACTAAATGTTCTCAAATCACGAGAACTGCAGATCTTTCACCTAGGGGTATCAAAACTATTAGAGTCTCTCTCCCTGCACAGCCTACCATCATGTGGTCCTGACAGCAATTTGAGAAAAAGTAGGGCAAGCTGACCTGAGATTAAAGAAATGGTAAATATCTGTTTTCAGGCAACTAAACTGAGCCTTTGGGCCCAAATCAATTTCAGACTAGGAAACTTAAAATGTCTCCACGTAGGTGTCTATAGATGTCTAAAATCCTATTACAGGCAATAGAGCCTAGGAAGCATTTCAGCTCATGATAAAACAGACATCTAGAGGATGACTCAGCTGCCTACACACTGGTTTGCAGTGGCATTTGATACGTCTCGAGCTATGCATGATGTCAAATGGACCTCTGGGAGACTATTGCCCTTCTAGAGCAGCAGCTGGAAGCCAGATGAGATTACTGAGGACATGGGAAGTGGCATCAATGTCTCTGTGGTGTGAACAAATCGTATCCCTCGTGACAGTCAGCTGAATTGCTCCCCACACCTCCACTGACTATGAAGTGTCCTCCGCAGACACCACCGGGCACTAAATTTATCAGCCTAAACTAATCTGTCTTAATCTTGAAAAGAATCTCATCTGTCAGAACCATTCAAGGAAAAAAAGGTGCCACAGTTACATGATGCCAGTTTTCTTTTTCAACGTAGAGGCGGTGAAAAAACATTAGGCATCATGGTAATGAATGAGTGCGATGTGATAGCTTGCAGGGGAAATGGTATCAAACCGGAGGAGCAAGGTGGTGTTGCCTCCCTGCATATCATCTGCAATAGCTTTTGTCGCTCTGTTGTCAACATTTTAAAGAAGAGGATGGTGAAACCTGGGGAAGGATTTCACAGAGAGCTACAAGACCTGGTCATGGTCTAGAAAACACACTTAATAAAAGGCATGGGAGATATTATCATGCATTATTGTCAATATTCACACCTGTTTACATGGAAAGAAATTTCTGTCAGTAAAATTCTGTGAACTAGCAGGAAAATATTCAGAGATGCCATGTTTGAAAACTAAGGACTGATAAATTTGAAGGCTTTTTTTCCCTAAATAAAAAGAAGCTAGCACACAGAGATGGGGAATTTTTAACTTAGGTTTGCCTAGCTTTTTCACAGCGATGCCCTAGGATGATTCATTCTGGTGCTGAACAAGCAGTGTTCTGCAGGAGGTCAGAGCAGAAGGGCAAATAGGCCCCCTGCAGCTGTGATACTTATGACACTACTTAGTGGTGCTAACATGTCAAAGTGTAACCCCCAGAAGTGTCCCCAGGCTCTGCATGAGACCTCACAGACCTTGGGGCATGCACTAAGAGAGAGAGGAGAGAAGAGGCAAAGGCTACCTTTCAGAAGAGGGCAGACTGTGCCAATTAGCACAGAGATACGCTGAGGTGCATCTTGGTGGCAGTGCTTTTCCTTTCATCTTTCACAGAAAATCCAGTCCCCCCCAAAGCCACATAAGAAGTACGACCAGTAGCACATCCCAGTGTTTATCACAAGAAATTGTTAATAAGATTGAAGATTTTCTAGAGGGAACCTCAGGAAACATTCCATGACTAAAACATTAAAACATCAAAATATCATTTGTAACATTTAAAACAGCTCTGGCAGTGTAAAAGCAAGATATTCTTGAACAAAACCCAGCAATGAATTGTCTCTGTTTAAACAGTATTATCTAGAGAAGGATGATTTCCTCACAAACTGAGGAATTATTTCCTTTTTGTGTAGTGAAAGAAAGGTAACAAGGAGCTGCTGGGATCTCCTCCATATCCCACAACAGTGATTGCAAAATTGCTGCAAAATTCATGGGCATCTATGAGGGAATCAGAGGGGATTTGGGAGGAAAAACATTGTACATATAAAGTAATGTAATAATTACTAGTTTCAACTCAACATAATTACAAATGAGCTTCCACCAGCTACTAATTATCTTCTCGGTTACAAAGGCCATATTTTATCTAAATGAAGTGGAATGAAAAGCTGGTAAAAGCTACATACATAGTACTAATGAGAGAATGCATTGGAGGAGACATATTTCCCCTTTAGGGCCTTGAATTAAGGGTCTTGTTTTTAAAGGTACAGGAAGAAAAAGCACACAGACACTGAGCATCCTCCTAGTTAATTTGTGATAAAGCTAGTTGCTCTTGAGTCCTTTCTGAAAAAATCCAATCAAAATAGACTTTTTGGATGGGGACCTTGGATCATATCCCTCTCACCTTTCTTCAGGCACCCATGGTAAATGTGCCTTCAGCATTTTCTGCAGTCATGGAGGTAAGCATATCTTTGTTGGGTGTCTAGATGTCTAAGTTATGTGCGAGGAATGTTTTGCCCAACTTCACCTAAGGAAATTACAAAATACCCCACGAATTGAAGTCAGATCTTTTCCCACACACAGGAAAGCCTAAGCCCAAGGTCTCTCTCAAGACAATGTTATGTTACATTTATCTCTGAAAACTAATTAGCATTCATAATCATGGTTATTGGAATAAAGTCTAAGGGCTAAACAGAGCAAGAGAGGGTAACCTGCAGTCCTTGCCTAAAAACTCCACTCTAAATAGACAAGGCAGACAAAGGCTGGAGGAAATGATACAACATGAGAGCAGAAGGATGTGATGACACCCACCATCTGAGATGGTCCACAATTCTCATTTTTTAGGTAGAAGACAAAGCTCATGGGAATAGAGGAGAAGGCAAGAGATATGTTGGAAAGGAAGACAGGGAAGGAAGAAGGAAGTGACTATAAAGTGTGTGCAAGGAAAGAAGTTGCAAGGATCGCCATTTTCCCAATAAGCTGCACTGTATATAGGGTTAATGATGGACTTAGTGCACCACTCAGACATAAATCCACAGTGAAATTAAAACATTGAAAGATAAAACCAGAAATACCAGAATGATCAAAGACAATCAAAATCTTGCAAGAATAGCACATCCGTATAAATATTTTTGACATTTAAATGTCAAAATGATTTCATGACAACAACAATAGCTGTCAAGTGCAAATGCACTGAGCTTTCCATTCACCTTTCAAATAGCAATTTAATAAGTAATTTTAATATTTTTCCTTTCATAGACAAGGGGTCTATGGTTTGTTTACAGGATTTGTCATTTATAGTCAAAAATATCATTCTTATCATGAAACATTAATTTAGTAAGTATAATCATGTAAGTTTTGTTTATTATTTATTCCTAGCATGCTGGCTCTTCTTAGGACCAGGGCTACAGTGGCTAAGCACTCATGATCTTGCTGCGAGATACTACTCCAAGTAGATTTACAGCTGAAGATACAAAGCCCTGCCATAAAGCCCACTAGCACGGAGCTCTCTGGAGTCACAGACATGGCAGTGGCAGTCTGCACAGGCATGAAAACCTTGGCAAGCATCTCACAGTGCAGATGCGATAGCTACAAAAAAACAGACACAACTGCAGTATACAAACTTTTACACACACACACGATCTTCTTATTATAGTGTAATGAATGTACATTATCTGTATTTGCAGCTGGTTCAGCTTACTCGTAATTATCTGGCTCATTTCTTGTACATCACATTGAATACATAAATGTAATATCCAGAGACGTAGCAGAATGATAAAAACACAAACATAATTCATATGACTAGGAAAAAAGTTGAAGGCAATATCACTGTGCTGATGAAGATTCCAAGCTGAAGAACACATACTTTTTGAAAGACAATTATTTTTTTTCTTTTGTCTGAAAGAGAAATAGACATTTGGCTTTAACCCTCCACTTCTACAGCCTGTTTTATAACACACAAGAAATTATTTTTCAGTATTTAGTTATTTGAACATTAAGCACCAGATGCTCAGCACTCTATATTGCATATGAAATACATACATTTTTAGTATCTCTGTTGAAACGCTGTAAAAATAAAAGTAGGATTGTTTTTGCTGTTTCTCTAGATAGCAACCTGTGCCTCTTGTGTGTGGAGCACATTTCCATGTGTGATTAAAATGATAGGTGTCTTGTGGTTTTGTATTGGATTTATAAAACCCAATCCTATTTACTTAGCTGTGTTTTTAATTAAGTGTGCTTTTCAGTCGAACTCTCTGTGGCACTTGTGTGGAGAATGCTATAAAAATAAAATGAGTGACTGAATGTAATATTGGATATGGATTTCTAAAATGCATTTTAATGTATTTAAAGCATGCTCATAAAACTTTTGTTGGACAGGCTAAAAATTCAAATTTCCTGGAGGAGAAGAAACTTTTTTCATTATTTAGCTAGAGTGACATATGATTAGTCGTTACAGTCTACCCAGAAAAATTAAAGAACTCTTTTATGCCACTATTTCCCTCCTGAGTTTCAAGTTGTTCCACCTTACAGCTATTTTCATCAACTGTAGCAGAGCAAGTGATAAATGAGGCTCCTCTCCCTGCTAGCAGATTTGCTATTCTGGTGGCTATGTCACAGGAACGAAAGACTCAGAGCACTGGCTGCTTGAATTCTGCGTCTTTTCAAACCACGTGTACATCTTACATCTGGAAACTCAAACATCCTTAAATTACTAGATGACATCGGATAAGAGATATATAATTATCTGGAAGTATATTCAGTACTTTGTGCTTTTATTGTTCTTATGCCCATGACTGGAACATGCAGAGCTTCAATTTTGATCCCATTCAGCTAATGCCTGGACCAACACAAAACAAAAGATGGTCTCTGCCCATAGAAGTATGTGGTCTCAACAAGAGATTACAGAGAGATACAGGGTGACGCATAGATTATGCCAGAAGGAATGATGGACAGTAAAGCAGTCACTCTAAAAATATACATCTACTTCAGAGTGAAGTAGGCGATGCCCCCCAAAATTGCCCCTTTCTCTCTAGAGACTATAAAAGGAATCCGGGGATTTGAGAACCAGACATCCACCTTACAGATGTCCAAAATAAGAGGAGATGAATCTCAAAGAGTCAGAATAGCTAATTATTGTCCATTTTCTCTGGGAAGCACAAAGATAAGACTTAAGGAAGGCTGTTTATATAAAAGAGAGTGAAGGAGTGGTTTTGTGCATATTTAGATGGAGCTGATCTCAGTCAGATTGACACACACGATACCTGGTCAGGCACTTCCCAGTAATGCAATGACGCAATCAATGATTTTTCAGTGTATTTTTTTATACATAATTCAATTTCCTTATTATCCTCTGCAGTAATAAGACAATGCTGCGTATATGGTAGAATCTTTATTAAGTTGCAGGAGCAAAATGTACAGCTACTGCTGCAGGTACTTCTTCGCTTTGTGAGTCAACTTGCATGACTCATTGCAAACCCTGTATTACACTCCAGCTGGGAGCAGTGAAATTAAAGCTCATGCTCTTTCTGGCGGCCTCTTTCCCCTCTAAACCAGAACTTTCTGTGTGATCCTGTATGTGTTTGCAGTATGTCAGCTACACAGCGGTCTGAGCCCATTCTTGACTCAGATCACACGCCCTCCTGAGTGTTTGTTGCAAATGCAGTCAAAGACTTGCATTATGGTCTGGGATTCTTCTTTGGGAAAAGCCAAAGTTCTTGCTCATACAGTGTAAAGTGATTAAGCGTGGCGGGACTGATCAAGCTACAGCTAAATCCACCATGATCTTAAGTTTGCCTCTTTCTAAGCTTTTTGGGTGCTTTGAGCTTGAGCTGCAGCTCTGGTAGTAGTTCACAAGACAGACAGAAAGTATGCAGATCAGGCAGCAGCACGCTTATGCCTATTTTTTACCTTTACAGTACGGTTAAATACACAGCCTTTTGGTACCTATCTGGATATCCGCTTTTATCACAGATCTTCACTTGCAGAATAAGAATCATACCAGCGTCTTTGTCACCTTCTTTGTCTATCCTGGATTGCAAAAAGAGAAACAACAGCACAAATACTCCAGTGAGTGGTGAGAAGCACCTTTAGCAATTTTTTTTGCACATTTTTAGTAGGTTCAGCTCCTCCTATTAGTTTCTGTATTAAAGCAGCAAAAGACTGCTAGTGGAAGAAGAAAATTGTATTCTGTGTTGTGATCTTAAGGGTAATCTCTATACTCTTATACTTGCGATGAGCATAGTAGTCTAACAATTGAAATTATCCATTTACTGCACTTTAAATTTCCACAATACATCCAAATAGTGCATGAGAAAGTGTAAAGTCATGAGGGAAATGGCATAGCTGTTGCAAAGCCATACTTACAAAAAAAGCAGACTACATGCTGCTAACTACAGGAGAGGTGAATATTTCTTTACACCCACTTTTAACACGTTCAAGTCATTATGTAGGCACAGCCTGAGTTGCTTACATGTTCTTTGGCTGTGTACAAATCTTCAGATTTTAAAGTGGAAAGTATTTTTACTTATTGTGTCATGCTGTCTTGTAAACAAAGCAGTGAACTTTGACAATATTAAATTTTGTGGCTTACTGCAGGCTGGGGGCACAAAGAGAAGATGAATGTTCAGCCTAAAGGGAGAGACAGGGAGTGCTCTGCCTGTTTCCCCTTGATGAACAAGGGGAGGCCAGCCAAAAGAAAGCACAGTCTTTGAAGGATAAGCTTCTGCTTTACTAACAGCATTCTTCTCTTGATAAATAGGCAGGAATATCATTTTCAAGGATCATGAAGAATATAAATTTAATCTTTTATTATCTTGTTTCGCACATCCGAGCTAATTGTTGCACTTGGATTTGGACAGAATTCAAGGGATTGTGAATGGGTGAATCTTCTGCAATTTTCTCTTGTAATGTTGCATTACTGGTGATGTTTCCAGTAAAAACAAAGTATCCCACCCAGTCACAAGAAATGCTGAAAGCAAGCATAGCAATGTTCTGTTTTTGGAAAAGTACTCTCATAACAGGTTGGAAACAGTACAATATTGATGAGCTATGTGAAGGCTCTTGCTCATATTCTCAGCTGATAGAAACTGTGATTGGTGCACTGAGCAGAGCTGGACAGAACAAGGTTTCCAGGAACTCAGAGCCTGTTCTGTGATGACATTCTTTAATTATTGATCATGAAATTAAGCCTCATTTTTAGGCATCCAATAATAAGCACGTAAGCATTCCTGACTCCAGAGCTTTACAGACACTACAGTGATAAAATCCATGCTGCAAGGTCAATATAACACAACTGTTTCTAACTCCTTGTTTTCTTTCACTGTTGAACTTTGAAGAGTGATACAGCATGTACATAGCATGTGACATATAACATCCCTGCCTCTTAAGCTTGTTATTTCATTACTGATTATAACATACAAAAAAGCTTGGTACCAGTCTCTGGCACATATAAAAACAATAATGGGATATCAAGCTCAATATTATTGAGGGTTTTTTTTTCTGGGTCTTTATCAGTTCTCTATAAATTAATACACTTGCAGGATAATCTAATGAATGGGGGGCATTTGAGACAAATAGTTTTATCAGTTCAGTTCTTTCTGATGTGTGATTTAGGGACAGGAATCAGGAATGCTTTGCCTGGTGTCTGGGCACGCTTGCTGTGAGTTGATGCCTCCACCGCTGAGATCTCACCACTGCTAATGGTGTCACCGTTGCCAGAGAGGAGCAGCTCTGCAACTTCCAGGAGTGATGGCTGGGCAATGGCACTGGACGCAGTGTCTTTTTAACCAACTCAGTCATCCCTGGGGGCAGGAGAGCAAGGGGGAGGTGACAGAAAGGGCAGTTTGGATGGAAGAGTGGGAAAGTTGGGAGCAATAGACTGTGGTTTTTTAGGCAGGTGATCTAAACCAGAAAAAATAGAAATTACTTACCTCCTTCCTGCCTCAAGGAGCATGTGCAGAAAGCTTCCTCCCTTCCGTCCCCTTCCTCTTTAGAAAAACTCAGCCACCATTTGCCTCCGTTTGTCTGTGCTCAGCTGCCAGGCCAGAGACTCTGGCTGGGCGTTGTATATCCTGCAGCATTCGTGAGACTGAGCAACTCCAGACATGCTGCCTGTCTCCCTCTTGGTAGCAAGTGATACTGCCTGTCCGCCAGCCACACTCCCCAAGTGTGACTTTGTCAGTCTGCCTTCATTGTACACCCACTTACAATCCATCTGCCGGGTATACGTATGCCGTTATTGTACAGTTACAGCTTTGAGTATGTTTTATATATTCACCCAGTTTATTTAATCTTCTGTTCTTACAAAAATACATATCTCCTCGTCATTCAATACAGGCAACATCACTCCATTTCTCTCAGTTCTTCGGCTTCATTTCTGGTGCTGGTATTTATCTTGTCAAGCCCAAGAAACAAAACACATTTACTAGCTGCAGTTGCAAGAATTGTAAACAGGTTTCTTGCTTTGCTTAATTTCATCAAACCAGGAGGCTTGATAGTACCATCATAACAGGAATTTGTAGTGACACAACACTGAAATAACTCCTGCATCAATTTGTTTGTATCAGGGCAGAAGTTTTTCAGTGTGAGAGAATCCCAGGGGAAATCAGGAGGAATACTGAGCAGATGACAGAGAAAAAAGAGCCATATCACTTACTGATTTCAAGGCACCTTGCTGAAATACTAGCTACTTCTTTTTGCACCAGAGGGAACTGTGCTGAGAAACACCTTTACAAGTCCATTGCTCCACTCACTGATTTGATAGAAACAGAACAAAAAATTCCATTTGGTACCTGATTCGTCAAACTCTTATGCAGCTGCTTAATTACAGATGTTTGCAAGAGCCCTGGTGACTCAAGCTTAGATGTGTGTTAAGTAGTTGCAGTGTTGCTCGAATCAATCTTACAGTATTTAATCAATAGGTATAAAAAGCATTCTTTTTGAAGCATGAGGGCCCATGTACTAGGAAAAGCTTGAATGGTTGTTTCTTATAGAAAAAAGTTAAGATATCCAAAATCCAAACAGGGAAAAACAAGGATACAAGAATCAAAGCAGCACTTTGCTGTTTTTTCAAAGTAAAAATCAATGGTAGCATACAGCTGTGAGGACCACAAGGTCACAAAATATATTGGATTTAGATGCCAGACAGCTATAAAAGCTTTTTTGAATGCATGGACATCCCAGGGCTTCTTATTCACAACAGTTTCTTTAGTGTCTTTTTTTCCTTTTCTCAGTAACAAAATAAGCCTAAAAAAAGCCAAAAAGCTGTAACGTCATCTCTGCTAGTACTGCAGCATAATGACCTAAAATTGAATAGATTAGCTCAAATTGAAACATTTTTTGGCATCATAACAGAGCCATTATGGGATATTTGGTTACCATAGAAACACAGGTAATGAATGAGGCACCGTCACTAAATCATGAAACCTGAAATAAATGAATACAGACATCAGAAACATAGCCTCATGTATTACACTAAAGGACCAATCTCGCTGACACACCACTGTCTCTAGAATACAAACTCTAACTCTACTGATTGTGCAAATCTAAAAGACAGACTGTGCCTGGATGTCATTCAAATAAAAAATTAGTCTTTGTTCAATGTTTGGAAAGAAAAAGAAAGTGTGAAGTTTTAAGAACTTGCTGCTATATATTTGCTGCTCATCCATGTTAAAGAAATATTCTTAAACAAGCAAATAGTACTGCCTAAAGGGTAACATTCAACAAAGAGGGCACAACCACATCAGCTACTACAACACTTAGGCAGAATCTGTAACTGCTAGAAATAGCTGTTTTTCTAGCACTTCTGTTTTCTGAGTTTTAAGGTTAAATACCACCCTGTTGTTATTGGTTTTTCCCCAAGGTAAATAAGGAGTCATCCTTTGCCTTCTCTATCAAATAGCTTTGTCAACAGCTATGAAAACAAGTCTCTACCCTGCTTGACCACATTGAAAAAGCTCAGCCTCTACTGCCGCTACCCAAAAGGTGAAAACCATAGGTAGCCTATATAAAGGTCTGTGCAGCAAGGCAGGGATGTATGTATTTGTGTTTTCTCTTTCCCACACACATGCAAATTTAGCATCAGCACCCACAGGAGCAAATTTAAAAGTCTGAATCTTCAACAAACTTGCAAATGCATAAAGCTGGCCCTTTTGACTCTCTCTAATAACATCTGCCATTTTCAGCTTACTCTTCTCATCCCTTGTTCTTCCTTCTCTTCCCTGTTTTTCCTCCCAGTATCCTTCACACGCAGACTTGCCCACTTTGATAAAGAAGATGTGTGCCAGTGCGAATTTAAAACTTTCTTGTAAATATTTCTACTCCGCTAATTCCAAACATATTTGCTTGGAATTAAGTTCTTCATTACTGCGTATGTTGCCAATTAGGGAACACAGTGTCCTACCAGCTAAAGTTTATTACAGCAATGTGAAGTATAAATATCATAACTAGAGAAAGAGAATGAAGAATAAAGAAGGATGCAATCTAATAACTTTGGTATTTACCTAAGCCTTAGCAATCTGACACCCACCGCACTACAGTTATACGAAGATCAGTGTTATACATGTTAGAGGACAGGTGAGATCCAAAGATAGGGTTATGAGACACAGAGCATTTCTTACATACATGACTGGTCTCTGAAGGTGATTGACAGCTTTATCAGGACACTTGAGAAGAGGATCTGGATTCGAGCTGTTGCATTTGCAGGATTAGAGAATCAGTACAGTAGAATTTAGGAAATATTTGTTTCTGTATTGTAGTCATACTTCAACCACCTTCCACTAACAGAAGTTAACAGCAATATGTTAATATTCTTTGTTTCTGATTCTATTATTATAGTGTTATAAGAGCAATTAAGGGAGAATTACTTTCCAGTAAAACTGATAATTATAATCTCATCTTCCATCCTACCCCTGAAATATGACAACTGGTGTCATGTCTCCACCTTGGAGGCAAAAAGGAAACAAAAAAAATCTGTAAAATGCAGCCTAATTCCTTTCTCCCCGATGAGAGTTTTACAGAACAGAAGATACCAGCAAGCAGCTGAAATAAGAAATGTTGCGAGTGAAACATTGCACGAGAAACAGTGATGTAATAAGAAAAGGTGAATTTCTAGTTTGTACCTTGTGTTTGTCATACTTACCCTTTCTCCCACAAAGATGAGCGGAGAAAACTGCTGGGTATTTTCAGCAGGGTTGTATAAATCCTTCCATAAGCCTTCAACAGAATGTGCCCACCAGAGGATGGGTTCCTCAGACCAGCTGGCAGGTCTCTTTGGAACTGTGTTTCAGTCTATAACTGGGTTATGCTGCATGCGTAAGCTCCTACCGCCCAGGGAACCACAGTGCCTCTCCCCTGGAAGCAGCTCGAGCAGTTCCCACAGCACTTGCCACCCCTGCAGGAGCTGGTTCCTAGACTTTAGCAACTGGCATCATGGCAGGTATCTTTCCCTCAGGCATATCAGGAAACAAAAAGCTCTTAATTTGGCAATACTGTTCAGACTGGCTAATTGCAACCTCATCAGGCATTTAACGTCTAAATAAAGCACTGCTTTAAATGCAGTACCAACACAAAGGGGTACTGCTTTAGTTCTCTTACAAAGGAGTCCCCATTAAGTCCTCTTAGCAGAATTCTTTCATGGAGAAAGTCTTACACCTTACCATTCCTCCTTTTGTTTACATCGAATGAGTCTGAAAAGCCTATGCGGTTAGAGAGACCAGAAAGGTTGAATTTCTTGATCTTCCCTTGTCTATCTTATGCCGGTCCACTGGAGAAAGGGGGAGAAGACAAGTTGTACTGAGTCTAGCTAGGTTGGTGTTAATTTTCTTCGTAGCAGCTGGTTTTGGATTTGTGACTAAAACAGTGTTGATAAGACACCTGTGTTTTGGCTACTGCTGAGCAGTGCTTATACAGCATCGAGGTTTTCTTTTTCCCACTCTGCCCTCCAGTGAGTAGGCTGGGGATGGACAAGAAGCTGGGAGGGGACACAGCCAGGACAGCTGACCCCAACTGACCACAGGGATATTCCATGCTTTATAATGTTATGCTCAGAGATAAAAGCTCAGGAAAAGGAGGACGAGGCAGGGACATTTGTGGTTTTGGCAGTTGACTTCCCAAGTAACCATTACACGTGCTGAGGCACAACTTTCCGGGAAGTGGCTAAACATCTGCCTGCCAATGGGAAGTAGTGAATGAATGCCCTATTTTGCTTTGCTTGCACGCACAGCTTTGCTTCACCTATTAAATTGTCTTTATCTCAAGCAGAGTGTCTTCTTGCTTTTGCTTTTCTGATTCTATCCCCCATCCCATTGGGGTGGGAGTGAGCGAGTGACTGGGTGGGGGCCAGGATCAACCCACCACAAGAATACAGAAGAGGGAGACAAAACTGAGGCTCCAAGATGACATTTTTGTATCTCCTGATGAAAGTAAGCAAATCTCAAGGCTGGAAAGGGCAGCTGACAGCTCACATTACAAGCAGGCCCTGTTCCATGAATAGCATCAAAGGTGACTTCCACCACATTTTTCAATGGCTGGATAGCAAATGAGATGAGACTAGTCTTCTCCTATGAAACAGGATTTAGAAACTTTGTGATTTTCCATTTTAGAAGTCCTAGAAGTATTTCTATATTTTGTAAAGGATATCCTGAATTATTGATGCAATATCCTTTTGGCAATGTTCTTAATGGCTTTTTTAATACTGTAAAAAAACTCTCCGTGGTCAGATTTTTCTTCAGCAAATTAAAGAAAGAAGTAGGCTCATAGTTCACCTAATGAATATACATAAAACTTCTCTTCATGTGTATAAAATCAAAATGTGCTGAAAGATCACGTTTTAAAACATTCGGCTTTTCTCTCTATTGATCCAAAGAAAATCCTTTACAAATAGACTGTCGTCCTTCTGTGATATCCTTAGGTGATAACATGTAAGTAATTCTGGTCATTTTAGTATTAAAAGAACAACTACCATATCAGCTGCTTGTGTAAAAGTTTTTGCACAAAAGACTTTTGTAATCTGCAGAACCCAATTACTATTTCCAAGCACTGAGAACTGCAAGGCAAGGAGGCACTGCTAAGTGGTACAGGGCACAAGTGGCGCGGGTCTCTCAGGGGCAGAGACAGCCCCATACAGGCATTGCTCTGAGGCCCCCCGCTCCCTCGCTGCCTCGGGGAAGGCAAAGAGAACCAGAGCAGGGGAGGAGAAGAGACCAGACATTTGAAACGGAAGCAATTTGAAACCTTAAAAAAGCAAATCCAAGACCCGGGATCACATTTTCTAGATTTGGCAACAGTGTTTATATTGTAGGCCACTTCTTCATGTGTATGGATACACATGAGCCATGCGTACACGTGAAGCCTTCTGCTCATCCTGCTACGCACTCCAGGGAGATATGAGCCTGCAAAGCGCTCTGTGGCCAATAAATAAATTCTTCAGAGCCTCTGTCATTTGGAATATAAGTGCCCTAGTGTAGCTGCATTTATGCTAAAAGGGCAGGATCCTGAAATCGTAAGAGAGTACGCACCAATTTGTTAGGTTTTCGGAGCACTGTGCACTAGCACAGCAGCAGCCAGCCAGGGGAGGGGAGGGGAGGGGAGATGCTGCTTCTGTAACTTCACAGTTATTTCTTTTAAAGCAGACTAATAAAAGCTCAATGGAAAATAAAAAATGTTACAAAGTCCTTCTTGACTTCGCCAAACACTGTAGTCAGGAGCATTCAACAGCTTAAAACTTCCTTGCCTGCTGTCCCCAGATCAGCTGCTTCTGCCCAGTTTCTTTGAGGAGCTGACTACATTGCAGCAATAAATTTCACCAGCTGGATGGGGAAAAAATGGAGAATTCCTTCCGCACCAAAAATACAAACGAGCACAGTTGTGCCACAGAGGCAAGGCAGGAGGGAAGAACACAAACACTCATTCTTCATATTTCTATGCACCTAAATATATCACAGCTTTCCTACAAAAATCTCTCATAGAGAGATTCTGTTTATTAATTACAGTAGCAAACAGTACAGTAAAAAATACTGGCTGTAGGCTGCCATCTGCCGTTTTGTGTAATGAAACGTCACTTCCAAGCAGATTTTGTCACAGTACTTTGCCACTGTAAGCAGCGTGACAAATCCTCTCCCATGGCAGGCTGGGGGAATCCCATTCCCACCAGTGGCAGCTGATGAAATTTCTGGAAGCCAGTGGGTTTTCTCAACCTGACTTATTGCTCCCCAAAACTCTTTAAAAAGACACCGCTTTGCACAGATATTGCTTCTCTATTAACACTAATGTAAAATGACTATGCTTTGATGCTTACTGTCGGGTTATGAATCTTTCAGCCACACAAATACACACACACATGTGCAACACCCATGGAAGACACATTAATAGGCAAAGTCTAATTTTTGTGGAACTTGCACACTGTTTTCTTGCAGTAGGATTATAGTTTTGTATTCATTGGATGGCATGCCCTGAAGGTTCTCCATCTGTTTTTCTGGGCTCTTAACATTATTTAATGACTTATTACAGCTCAGAACACAAACATTTTATTGGGTTCAAGTGCAGCATGTAAATTAAATGAACCTGTGCTGATGAGGAGATACTGGTTCTCTTATTTAGCTGGCATTTATGTTAACATGTGCAAGACAAGTGCTCATAGAAAGTTTTAGAAATAAAAGCCAGGCTGGTGTGAATCAGTAGCATTTTTGCCATTGAATTCAGGCAAGTTCATAAGTTCAGGATTTCAACTGACATATCTTGGTCTTGGTGCTTAAATTCCCAAGCATGCAATGAGCTCCGCAGGTACAGACTCCTAGACTATAGATAGTGCCGTTCGTTAGTTTTGCAAGGAAAAGCAAGGGACATGAAACTCTCTCCATATCGATCATATTCTCAGAAAAAGGCTCTAGTGATCATTTCAGGATGTAGCGTGTACCTCCATCTTGTGGTAGTTATTGTTTCAGAAATAGTACTATTAATAGTTTGATTCTTCATCTGAATCTTTCACCAGTTTTTAAAAAGTCTCACGAGTCCCTATTACAAGTAATGTTAAGCTTTCTTTGTTCCAAAAAATACACAGCAGAGTAACCGACTACCTAATGGGCCAACAACACAGTTGAATTTTGCAATATTTGAGCATCACATTCATGATGCTGTAATCAAGAGGATATTGTCAAGATTAACAGACCTTATACTAACTTACCTTTATGTTCTCTACAGCCCTTTGCAGAATGGATACAATTCTTTATAATGTGAAAGGGCCTTTGTTTGTTTGCTTGTGTGTTTTAATGGATCTCTGTGGAAAGAAGAGAAATCTGTGGTATTATGTATGTATATGCATTCGTAAGTACATGGTTGCATTTGCATGCACGTATTTTACAATTTGTAAGAGAAAGAGAATAGGGGTTTCAAATCAAGTTTTTGGAAGCTAAGAGCATTGTGAAATTTCCTGAGGCTTGCTGTTTACGCCCAATAAGAGTCTTCAACAACTTAAGCAAAATTTGTTGGAGCCCCCTTCTTAATTCTATTGTCTCTTCTTAAAAACACTGAAATCTGTTAAAATTTAACATGACACTTTTCAATTGCTTGAGCTGACAGGAACGTCCTGAAGTTCAGCAAAAAGGCAAATGCAGAGTCCTGCACGTGGGATGGGATAATCCCACCCAGCAGGGCAGGCTGGGGTCCAGCTGGCCAGAGAGCAGCTTTGCAGGAAAGGACCCAAAGGTTCTGGTGGAGGGTTTGAATATGAGCCACCAATGCGCCTTCACAGCAGACTGAAGTGTCCTGGACTGTGTTAGCAGAAGTTAACTAGCAGGTCAAGGGAACAGATTATATTCAGCACTTGTGAGACCACATCTGAAGTGCTGTGTCCAGTTTTGGGCGCCACAGTAGAAGACAGACACTGACATACTGGAACAAGTGCAGAAGAGGCCACCAAGTGGGTTTGGGACTGGATAACATGATATACAAGGAGATCATGTGAGGTCTGGGCCTATTCAGACAGGAGAAGAGAAGGCTGTTGGTGGGGTGATCTTATTGTTAGGAACAACACCAAATGGGAAGGTGTAGAGAAAGTGGAGTCAGATTTTTCTTGAAGGTGCACCGTTACAGAACAAGAGGCAACAAACAAAAATTGGAACACAGAAAAAATCTCAATAGCTGTAAAGAAAAAGGTTTTTACTATGAGGGTGGTCAAACACTGGAACAGGTTGTCTCAAGAGACTGTCGGATCTCCATCCCTAGAAATATTCAAAAGCCAACTGGACATGGCTCTGAGCAAACCCTGACTCTGCTTTGAGCAGGGGACTTGGATGAAACACCTCTAGAAGGTGCCTTCTGGCCTGCCTGATTCTCTCCTCGAGTTTCTGAAGACTTTTCTTGTTCACACAGCAGTAACAACATGATACAGAAATTCTCTACTGGCTCTCAGGCACTTCATCAGCTAGGGAAGAAACAGCACGTGACACTGGAACAGAATATTCACTTGGAGCTGTCACAGCCATCAGTTCTCCGTGCATGCAATGAGACAATTCCTACCTATGCACCTTTATAAAATGTTTGCTTCTCTTGTGTGTGTTGGGAAAACAGCTACCTTTCTGTTATTTAAACGCTGTTCTTGGACATCATCTGTAAATGGCTTTGCCAGTCTAACAGCACAACAACAATATGAGCTGTCACATTAGCAGATAACATGAACAGTTAGTATTTTCCAGTTAGTGGAAAGCAATTAAGAAACTTCCCTGTCACTCCAATAGGGATGATCTGTTGTTAATTAAACACAAATCTCACCTTAAACAGATAAATAGACAGGTTATTTCTAAGCAGAACACATCCATTAACAACTCTGGGGGCACGTTTTATAAAAAAACAGTAGCTCTCACCGAGTCTGGTCTGTGCTGCAATTAGGCTGGCCTAAAGTGCCTTCTCCTTTTCCTGGCCCATGAAAATGTGGGGAAGGGAACTTTTGGCAGCCTACTGAGTTATTTCCTTTCAGTCTGTGGGAGAAGAGAGTTTGAGGGGCATCATGAGGACTTCTATCTTTAAAAAACACGGTTGCAAATGATAGTTTTCAGTATTCATTCTCCTCTGTCAACTCGGGCACTTATATTGCCATCAGGATAAACAAAAAGTGATCCTCAGTTGCATAGCAGTATAGTACACAAAAAGGTACTAATATAAGACTAAATGTTATTATAAAGTAATTCCTATATTCAAATATATAGTTTGTATGTATTTTTATTAATGAAAAGTTATCACCGCTAGTGAAGATGCTAAGTAAAATACCTTGCATCTGTCTTCATGATAAATCAAATCCTTGTGCTATTTTGAATGACCTAGGCATCTTCAGACTGTTAAACTGAGCATCTCAACTGATAGTCAATGGATTTATCTATTAAGTCCTGGGATATACCACATAATTTGTATTTGCTATGGAAACTCCATTGGTGCCATTCTCAGTAGGCTAAAATAGATTTTAGGATGACCTCTGTTGGAAAAACTCATAGATTACAAGTAGTGACAGAGATTTTTTTTTTTTTTATTTCACCTCCTAGAATGCAAAATTAAGGGTTATAATTTAAAATCAGTTTCCAATTGAGAAGAACATATGAAACTGTGTATCTAGGCTTGTAATTGGCACGTGTAATGACAGCTCCGTGAATAATGTATGAGCAACAGTGATTGCTAATCATATTTGGAGTCTCTTAAATGTAGCTCTGACTTCATTTGGTCTGAAATTGGAGGAAAGCAGTAAAGTTTATGGAGCATGAAGTACTGCAGTTTCTTGTTACATATACAGGCTTCAAATGGTATTAAGAGTGCTTTCTGCCAGTCTTTATCTATAAAAGAAATGTTAACTCCTCTGGGAAAAAATACAGAACTTGGGACTTAAATTTGGAGTATTTCTCATTGAAGAAATAGTATAGTAAAGATAGGTACTTATTTCAGGCAGATCTTCTATCTTTATTTCAGAACTTCTGAGTTCTGCCTTGATCATTGGCTATCTTCACAAGTAACTATGTCTAACAAATATTTGGTTTCTATGTATACATAAAGAGGAAACAGGTGACACTAGAACCATTCTTTTTAATTTATTGTAAGCCTTTCAAATTTTGGTAGCTTTCATTCCTATAAAAATGTCTCCAGTGTTCAACAGACTACTGATCTCTCAGCTTTTAAAGTCACCAATTCTTAGTCCTGGAAGAAAAAAAAAAAAAACAAAACCAACAAAAAAGCTCAGAGATGAAAGCATCTAGGCAGCACATAAGAAAACTGGTGATTTTCCAAGATCTCCCACTGCCTCCTTCTATGTGAGCAAGGTGTCTGGTAGCAAACACTACTTTGATCTCCTGAGGGAGAGGGTATTCTTCATAAATCATGATGGCAAGTGTAAAAGGAAAGCAACACATTCCTTTGATGCTTTGCCATACACAGCTGCTGGTCTGGGTGTTTATAAAAGTAACCCTCTCCAAAGACATTGAGTTGCAGCTCCCTAGCTTTTGGATAAGGAGCCCTGTTGAGCACCGCTGTGTTAAGATGCTGTTCTCATACCCACGGCACGTGGTACCTTGCCTGCTTTAAGGGATGGGAGCACATTTGATCTGAATGTTTTGAATGGCTGTATGCTTATTCACTTCCTTATTTCTCTGATGTCCTTTGTCACAGGTGTAGATCTTTTTCTCATCCTGAGTTTAATTCTCTAGTGCTGTACAGCTCCTCCGCACCCTGCAGTTCCCTTAGCTGGGAGAAAACTAGCTGTCAGCACCACCGCAGGAAGCCTGTTGCCAGGGCAGAGGCACGTCTGCTTCTCTTTATCATGAGGAGCCAAGACGATATTTTATGTATGTATGTTCACCGTATTAAGAGCAAGGTGAGACAGTTACTTTGAAAAGCAGAAAGAGAAAGGACTGTTCAGGAGGTGTATGACAGGATTACCATGGTGCATAAAGGCCACGGACATGGGATGCATCTGGTAAAAAACAGGAGTGATCTGATCCTAGGACAGAAACAAATACCCTGATATTTAACTGAGAAAAAAAGCAAAGAACAAGAAAAAAAGGAAGAGGCAAAATACAAGAACTGGAGCTTCAGCATTACTACCATGATATTTTGTCAGAAGCAAAGTGGTAAATAAGGGAACCGGCAGTTTCTCAAGGGTATCTAATACCAAGATTTCTCAGTGCTAAGTCTTTCTAGGAGAAGCACAAATGCTTAGGCACTTCAAAGGTAATGTAACACAAAAGAACAAGACATGGATATTAATGTAAGCCAAACAGATACATGATTTCAAAAAGGGAAGTTAGACAGATCATTTAAAGGCAGGGAGGAAAAAGAAGGAAAAAAAAACCCAGCAAGCAGTGCTTTTAGGTAAATTGGCTTTCACAGCTGACCTTTTTTAAAGTGGTAGAAGGGATGGACTTAATTCTCACCAAGACAGAAGAAGGTCAGAATGCTCTTACAGAAACCTATTAAAGGGCATCAGGAGAGGCTCTGAGATCAACAGATATTTAAAGGGTAGCCACTGTATGAGATAAACGTTTTTGGAAGAGAAAAAAATATTAAGAAAGAATGTAAGTGCTAGTGGAAAGCTGACTGTTGCTTAAACAAGAACAACAGAAAAACCCAACCCCAAAAAAACAGGGTCCCTGCACCTCTGGCATCTTGAAAATATTTGCCCAAGTCAGTGGGAGTTTTGGCTGTGTGCACATTTTTTGCTGATTTTGCTATTAAGCATACAGCTGAAAACCATTTCCTTGACTTATTTACAGAACTGTAATTGGAAAAAAGGATTTTCTTTTCTAACTTACTCTGTAACAGTATCATTAGTCAAGCAAACAATTACATAAAGAACGTACAGAAATGCAAGCTGGGCAGCAGCATTTAACCTCTCCATTGCTTACAACATATGATTATTTTGTCTCCATATGTACTAGTTCATTAAAACTGGCTCTTTCTTGTAAGCAATATAATTGTACCAGTATGGAAATACCAGGTTGACCTTTCAGCCCTGCTGTAATCATGACCTTAGCTATTCCATTAAGGTAGAAATACTGTCTCAGGGACTGTGTCTGCAAATGCATCAGCAGGAGATTTTTGTCTTTTATAGCTGTCAGAAAACATACTGGGATACTCCATTTGCTGGATAAAAAAGATGATGCTTCAATGAGAAAGGTTTATGAAAGCTATCCCAGCAAAACAAGAAAGTGAGGCAGCATCTGGAATAAGCACAAAGCAAGAGCAGCCGCCCAAGTGTGAACTGGAACTATGTAGAAGTGACAAAGAAAAGAAATTCTGAGCCTTTGAAACAACTCCAGTCAGCCTGAAATAAACCAGACTGCTATTCCAGTAATAATACTCCTAAACAGTTACTGTTCCAACAAGCAAAGCAATCAGACTTTCTTTCTTTTCTCTGATGAAACCATATATACTGATTCCCTTTTATCTGTCTATCACAATGCCTTCTTCTGAGCCACAATGATTCATCCTTTAGGTTTGAATTCTCCCAATCAAATTTCAATTAATAAATAGATCCTTTGGTGGCAGAACACATTGCCTGTGAGTTTTTCAAACAGTCAGGATGAACATTTAAGACAATTGTATATAGAAACAATACTAACATTTGGCCAAGGTCTACAAGACCTTTTCTCCTCAGTAACAAAGTGCTTAGAAATAACATACTTTAACTGGTTAATCTGATCTTCCCTGCAGGGAACACTTTATAGTTAAATATAGAAAATAAATTTGGCTTACAAATCCGTGTTACAACAATAAGCATTGTTTTTACAAATATACTGCAAAGATCAAGGAAAGATGCATGCTGTCTGGTGTGCTGCCAATATTTTAACAAAGATCTCTAATAAAAAAAGTTCATCCTTTGCTCATGCTAAGCGTTATGGACTGTGTGCTACACAGCAATGAAGTTGTAAAAATCTTTCCTTTTAACCCCAAAAATTCTCGCTCAGATTTGCAGGAAGGATGGAATCACAAAAAGAGGAAGAGCCATTTGAAATTAGCTTTTGCTGGCAATATTTATTTTGTGTTCTGAAAAAATAAATTAGTAGAAAGACAAAGAAATCCACCTGTGGACAATAACAGAGATGGTAATCCATGGCATAGATAGGATAAACTACGGCTAAGTACGTCACAGGCTTCTGATGCCAGATGCACAGAGAATGCAGGTTTAGCTGAAGTTCAGACCAGGAAGTTTTAAGCAATCGTTCTTCTAATTTAAAGATTTTTGATTCACCAGTATGTCCTGGTTTCAGTTGGGACAGAGTTAACTCTCTTCTTAGTAGCTGGTACAGTGCTGTGTTTTGGATTTAGTGTGAGAATGATGTTGATAATACTCTGATGTTTTAGTTGTTGCTAAGTAGCGCTTATCTTAAGCCAAGGACTTTTCAGTTTCCCATGCTCTGCCAGCAAGCAGGTGTGCAAGAAGCTGGGAGGGAGCAGAGCCGGGGCAGCTGACCTGAACTAGCCAAAGGGATATTCCATACCATGGAACATCATGCCCAGTATATGAACAGGGGGGAGTTGGCCAGGAGGCGCGGATCGCGGCTCGGGAACTAACTGGGCATCAGTCAGCGGGTGGTGAGCAATTGCATTGTGCATCACTGTTTTTTTTCTCCCCCCCCCTTCCTTTTTTTTGTTATATTCCTTTTCATTACTATTATTATTATTATTATATTTCATTATTACTATTGCTAGTCTTATATTTTACTTTAGTTATTAAACTGTTCTTATCTCAGCCCACAAGTTTTACTTTTTTTTTCCATTTCCTCCTCCCCATCCCACTGGGAGGGGGGAGGGGGAAGCGGCTGCGTGGTGCTTAGCTGCTGACTGGGGTTAAACCACAACACAGTACTGTCCAGGAAAGTAGCCATCTCACAGTAGGGGTTTCCTGAGAACGTGAATAGCTCTCATTTGACATGAACTTCATTTGAAAATAAAAGAAGCCAGAACTTATGCAGAATTCAGGCTCCCTAAGTTCAAAATTGCAGTTCTCAAGTCTCTGTTTAGCTGCTACCTAGTCTTGGAAGCATCACTGCTTTCAAAGTGAAAGTTGCTCAACAATTGAGCTTTCCCCTGCCCATGCCTCACGCTCCATGCGGTTTGGCAGATTATGTCCAGAATTACTCAGGGTCTAGAAATTAGTTGTTCCCCTACCAGTATCTAGTAATCATTTCCGTTCAGTAAGTGTACACTGAAAACAACTATCAGAAATCCATGGATGTGTTACACAGTGGCAATAATTTTCTTTTAAAATACTGCTGTTTCTACCTTCTCTCCTCAGCCTCTACTCCAAATTTCTACAGAGACCTCACTAGTTAAGTCACATATCCAAGGAAAGGGAGATTGAGGTCTACTTCCTATGTCTTCTTAAGATTACCTTAATCCGTAGACTCTTCTAGCTGACAGTGAGTACACAGAGGGAAAGACCTTGCAAGAACATGTTAGTATTTGTTCCCATTCTGTAATCAATGTTACTTTGAGCTTCGTGCACAACTTATTTCAAGATTCATTGCATCAGAGACAGAGCACAAAGACCATGAGGACTATGCTGTATCCCTTGCCCCATGGGCTGTTTAATGAGTGACTTCAATGTTGCTTATGAAATAACTACGTTTGTGTGTGTGAAGACATCTCAGGTAAAAATGCATTGGCTCCAGACTTATCTCTTGCTTTGTTTTCCTCATTTGTCACTTTTAGAGTCACCTATAGGATGGTCTCCACTTCAATTCCCATTCTGATGCACCAGACTCTCCCCGTGTAGTATAGTGGGATCTGAAAGCACTCCTGGACATAAAGTCCTTTTTCGGAACCAGAATATAACTCACTGATGAATCAAATGTCTTACTTCCCATCTATGATCAGTCCACAGAGGAAGAGACCTTGTAAACCGCTCATAGTTGTTTCTGCTGAGAAATTGTCTGAAGACTCCGGGTTACTGCAGTTCAGTCTGATTCATTTCACAGGCAAAACATTTGCTCCTCAGTAACATGTGTATGTGTCTTGGTAATGTGATTAAGTAGTAGCCTAGAGATGAGCTCCAGGACTGTCTCCAGTTCAGAAGCAAGGCCATCACTCTATCTTCATCTTCAATCCAGAAGAAGAATTATAACAAGCCTCTCAAGAGTCCCCTTCAGCAGGTCACTAGCATTGAACATCACTAAATTGCAGTCGTATGAAGAATTATAACCACCAAAACCAAAATTAAAATGCTTAAAGGCTACAATACATGTAATTTCTCTGTGCTCACCAAACATTTCCAAACTCATCGAATATAAGCCCTTTAGACTCCTTTGTCACCACTGATAAGTAATTCTGAATCTTTTGCTCACAGCTGAGATACTGCTTGATATATCATGAGACTCCTGAGGTGTTTTGTTTAAATAATTGAGGAAACATGCATATTTGGGAAATGTTGGGTTGGGGTTGGAGTTGCAAACAGCATAATTCACACTTAGCTACTGTTTCAAGATTCATGCAAGGATCCATCTTTCTAAAGAAATTCCTGAAGATTTAAAGTTTGATTTCTCTATGATGCTTTTCACCGATCTGTTTCCAAGCTTGAGACATACTGGCTGTGATAATGAGTGTGCAGTCAGCGTCTCCCAGTATCGCAAATACCCCGTGAGACACACGGAGCTTCGGACAGTCAGTGTAGATTGTACAGGAATTTTCAGCATAGGAGAAAAAACAATGAAACCCAGGAAAAAGTTCATACTTGCTAAAAACCCAGAAAAGAAAGCAAAGTTTATGGCATGTTGGATGCTCTCTTAGAACAAAATTCATACCTCCCTGTAAGACCTGCAGCACACTAGGAGGAATGATGAGTGTGGTCCTTCAAACAGTTCAGTGTCATCATTTAAGGGGTTCAGGATGCAGAAAACAGCTACGTATTAGACTGTTATTTCAGTACATCTTCAACTGCAAGACCTGCATACTGTGCATCCTATTACTGTTTTGTTCAGAGCAAAACTTCTCTCAGGCTGTTGTCCTTTAAATATTGACTATCATCTTATTGACTCAGCTCTATTTACCCTTTCAGACCCAAGGTCAGCAAGCTATCAAACCCAGTTAGCCAGGAAGATCCATTAGCTTAAAGAAATTCTAACAATTACTGAACATTTATTTTGTGAGTTTGCGGTAGATTTTTTGTGTGGTTTCCCAAGAATGGAGTGAAAAAAAATCCAGGGAATTTGTAATGGATTGGCTGTTGAAACCAAGGGCACTCTTTAAATTACTTTACAGCTGCAGTACCTGTTTCATTTCAGCCTTTGCTGATTTTTTTTACAGCACAGCAAGAGGTTTATAGCTTATTGACAAAGACAGAAAGAGAAAGAAAGGAAAACAGAAAGGTGTCAGTTGTATCCCTGGGGCTCTGATAATCGTAAAAGGGCTTCCCATTTATCTGGTTCTATTTTGGATCATTGGATCAAATCCACCTTTCATATGTCGAATTATTACAGTAGAGTTTTTAGCTTTTATGTGGGAGGCTCATTACAGCTCCTATAATGTGTGAGAGGCAACTATTTCAGTGCTGTTTCAGGGGGAGGAAAATGGGTTAAAGCTCAGCAGGCCCTGGAAATGGCTCTCTCTCACGGGAGCAGGATGCTGGCATTGTGAGAGGTGGAGAGACACCCAGCTCCGTGAAACTCCAGCAACCACCCAGGACCCACAGCCTTTCGTCGCCACGGGAGGGTACTGCCGATCAGGGGTATCCAGCAGACGTGGGGTCCTGGGACCTGCAGGCAGGGAGCCCAGCAGAGCTGTGTGACCCCCTCTCACTGCCCAGGGATGCCAGATGCCTGACTCGGGGGACGTATTGCCTTCCTGAGGCAGCGGGTCGCAGCATCTCACGGCTCCAGCTAGGCTCACAGCTCCTGCATATTGCAGGAGCAGCATTTTCCACATAGTTTCTGCATGCGCTTTAAACAAAATCCTCTTCCCCTAGAAGTAGTGAGCGTATCTTAGGGGAACAGGACGAAACCTGAGGGCACAGCATACCTCTGTTCTCCCACTTCGAGGATTATTCTTACACCTATCTACAAATAGGCAAACTGTAACTGCAGATAAGAGTTCCACTTACCTGCCTTAGCTCAGTGATTAAGCTGCAAACAGAAGCCAGCCGTCTTGACCTCCTGACTCTGCTCTAAAGATATCACCACAGTTTTGAACAACTCAGAGAGACTTGAAAATACAAGTGGTGTGGGTGACAACTTACTGTGAAAACAGAAGGTATCAAATATGAGCAAAGATAAATTACTCCATTGTAACACTAAAAAGAATTGGAATAGATAATCAGTCATAAATGGGATTTGAGGTCTGCAAAATAGAGGACCTGATCCAACAAAAGCCAAATGGCAGGATTTGCAGTAATCGGGATAGACATTGTAACTGTTCGTAAAGGTGGCTAGATGCACATTTATCTGTGCAAAGATCACCTGATGCACAGCCACAAAGGGCTGCATCCTCTGGCAAGGAGTTTTACAGGTCTACTACCCATTTCACGAGGAACTGGCTCCTTACAGTTGCTTTAAATCTGGCTACCGCTAGTTGCATTTCATGGTGCTTTGTTCTCATACTAGAAGAGACAGCAAACAGTCTTCTACCCTTCCTGTGCCACTCACAGGTCTGCAGACCTCAGCCAAGCTGTACTGGCACTCTCCATCCTTTAATTATTCTCACTCTCCTTCTCTCAACCTTTTCCAATTGCAACATATCCTTTAAAAGATGGAGGGATCAGAACTCCACTCACTGTATCAGCTGTGGAAAAAATACGGGTTTGTACAGCAGCAAGATGATGTTTTTTCCTTGTTTTTTTATTTCTTTCTGAATGATTCCCAGCATTTGATCTGCTTTTTGACTGCTACTGAGATGATGTTTTCTATTATCTATCATAACCCCAGGGTTTTTCTCTGCAGCAGTAATGACCACTTCAGAGCCTATAATTTTATACGATAGGATTGTTTTCTTCCCATGTACATTGCTTTACATTTATCTATGTTGAATTTCATTTGCAATTTTTTTGTCCAGTTACATCCAGTTACATCCATATTCAGTTTTTTCCTGCCAAAAATAGAAGTACCACCCTCCATCTAACTACTTAGTTTGCTTTTTGCCCTCTATCAAATACTTTCTCATGAAAATCTTTGCAGAATTCATACATTTCCAATAACTATTTCTGTTTTGCTGAAGTAACAGCTTTTCAACAAAGAGTTGTATTCATCAAAAATATTGCATCCGGTTTTCCTTGGTAATGTAATAGAGTCTTCATTTGCTTTGTAGTTCTGTGACTTTACGCCTCTCCAATGTTTTGCATATAAATTAAGCTGAAAAGGACATAGACACAGCTGGTGTAACTCAGTGTGGTTTCAATGAAAGTTTCTATTTTTTTTCCCTTATTTTCAGTTATTTGAATAATTTTTTTGTACAGTAGAGTGGAACTGCTTATAGAACTACTGGTGGGATGGGTGAAGTAGCAGTGCTAGAGGTGATCAAAGTCCTTTAAGACTTTTGATTATTTTAGCTTTCCCTTCATCTTCTCCACTTTCATTTTATCCACAATCTCTTTGACACACCTGCATTGAAATGACAAGATCCACAACTGATGTGGACATGGAGGCACGCCAGTTTACACTGGCAGACTGTTTGCTTGGATACGTGAATAAATCAGTGAATTCATAGCAGGAGCCTTTTCAAAATATTGAATTTGAACTTCTTTGCAGAACCCTAATTGCAAATATAAACCCAGAACATTGCACAATGCATGGGGCATTGTTTACATTATGGTCCATATTAGAGTAGCTACTGGATAAGACATATGATTATCACACTATGTGGGGATACAATCCCATACAACAAAATAAACTGTCCTTGTTCCTGTCTAATGATCCAGAACAAGGGAGCCCCAGTAAGCACCATTACATGAGCACTGAATCAACAGCTTATTTTGAACACACAAGGACATTTGCCAAACAGTGATATTGTGGAAAAATGTTCTTTTATTAAACATCTTAAGAGAATTTAAAGTAATTAATGATCCAGTTGTTAATGTATTCTATTTGTCAGTGGTTTTATTAGTTTGCAGAAAATATAATTGCTTTGGCAGCCCTCACTGTTATTTTCTGCTTCAGCATTTTATCATACACCTATAAAAAACAAGATGGTAACTGCTTCGAAATGCTAAAGGCAGAGCTGGATGCTATTTTATCCATTAAACAGAAGACATTACCTGACTTCTTTATGTTTAATCACCTACATTGCAAGATGCTTACTATGTTTACTTGGACTGAGGAGCTTAAAAGAACAGATGGGTCAAAAATGGTGTAAGTACCAATGGCATTCCCAAATACAGCTGGAACTCTCCAAGGCATTATAGGTGGTTTTATTATATCATGGTGATGCCACTCTTTTTTTTTTTTTTAATACTCTTTTCTAGCACCCATGTATTAAGACTCTAAATATATGGATTTCAGAGATGCATTTGTTATGAAGATGAACAGGAAATAATTTCATATAAAGATGTGTAGGACCAGGGACATAAATGTATTCTGAGCCAAAATATGATAGCTATTTTGTAATCCTAACGGAGATATATAAAGTATCCAGTGCTCCAGTGTTAGATCTACCACAAATATCTTGTAGAACAGATTCTGAGATAATTTGTGAATACTGTATTATCGTTTTCCTGGGACTGAGTTAAAATTCTGATTAATAGTTTGAGCTCTGCAACAATTTCTTAAAAATGGAGAAATCTTCACAAAAACGAAAGGTTGTGTTTGCATTGCAATAGGCCTGGGGGAACCAGAGGACCGTCATTCCACTCCCAGAAAGAAGTGTCCTGTTGCAAAGACATTATAATCTCAATAAAAAGGAGACCTATCCAAAAAGATGGAAGCATTGTGTGTTCACTGGTATTAACTATATGATTTATGTTAAGGCAAATAAAAATCAGGGAGTTCTTGCCCTGCATTTCTTATAGTCTCCTAGCAAACCAGTAGGTGACAAGAAAAGGGGTAACGAAAATAATTTCTTTGTTGCTTTATATTCATGTCAAACTGGCAACGGCCTCTCTTTCTGTTACGATCAAATCAGTGTGCAGGGTAAAGGTATTTAAGTGTGCAGTGTAAATGTATTGAACAGCTGCATTTTAAACAGACTAAAGTGTGTGTTTGGGATGCTGAGGAACAGTAAGTGGGACAAGGAGACACAGAGGGCTAACTGAGATATTTGACGTGAGGAAAGGAAAGAAATGGGAGATCTCGACAATGCTGAAGAGGAAAAAGCACTGGATACAACATAGATGGATCAGGCTAAGAAAGCCCCTGAAAGATAGAGAAGGGGCTTTCCAGGTAAGTGATGCTAACTTCAGCTTTTTGCAGTTTACCCAGGTGAAAATTTTCAAGACATCAGGTGAAACAGTTAGAGGGAAGGGGGGGAATTTTTCAATTACTGGAATAAAGAGGCTGCCTGAAACCATGCACTTAGGTGAGCTGCTATAAAGACTAGGTATATAGTAAGGGTCAAGGAGTTTTAGAGAAAATGGGAACAGGGAAAATGAATACTGCAAAAAAAGACAATGAAAGTCAGAACTAGAGAGAATGATCCAAAGCATTCACTCGCAGAAATTTTTACAGAAATATTGATTGGTCTGAATGAAGAACTAATGGAAATATCTGTGTGTGAAAGCACCAGAGGACTCAACATAGAACAAATGTCAAAATAATAACATGTATTAATAACCAAGGACATGACTGACAGCAATAGACTGGTTAAAACTCAGGAACCTGTCGTCATTCACATCAAGACCAGCAGGTCTATAATTGATAAAGCCACTGCACAGATGACTTTTCAGCAGAAGACCTGCGTGCTGACAACAGGAAGGTGGCAATAAGGTAACACCACAGTGTGTGCTATTCCTCTTCCTCTTACCCCAGCTGGAAGACTGAGTATAGCTGTGAGGAGACCCAAAATGAGGAAACACTGACAAAACTTTGCTGTGTTTTAGGCAAACTGAAGAAAGAAAGATTCTGAGGCAAAAGAATCGCATCATGGCTTATAAAAAGAATAAAATAAAAATAGTTTATCATTGCCAGAAAAGAACATGGTGACATGATTAGGACTGAACTGCTGGTGTCCCTTTTCCCTGTCACACACAAGTGACCCTGGGCAGACCACTCGGACATGTGTCTTTGTGCTTTTTGGTGGGTCTGAGAGTGAGTGAAATCTATGTGGGAATGACCATGAGAGTCTGAATGAATTGTTTGGGAAAAAATATCTCCTTGCCCTTTTACAAGGTTTTACAATGAGTTAATTTCCTGTTTATCTGAGATAAACCAGGCCTGTGTATTTTGATCATATTTACAGGCTTGAGAAATACAAGAATTCCCTTTTTAAATAAAATAAATTTGTCTATCTAATGAGAGCATATGCACTGTAAGGTTTTTTTAACCTTTTCACATTACTTTTTTTTTAGATTGTCTGGAGAAATAATAGGTACTGAATTGTAAATTTCTATAAAAAGTGGCAAAGACCTCAGCATCAATAGCACACATTTACTAATGAATATTTTATAACAATTTTTAACTCAATTAGGAGTTAAATTTTGCTGACTAGTTTGAGCTCTACCCACGACTTCTCAAAAATGGACAATTTCTTAAAGAATGTTTTCATTTCTTTACACCTGAATTATACGGTAACAAAGATTCTTTAAGGCACGTGATTGCAATCTTCCTACTAAAACCAAGAATGTATTATTGGGAGGTGGGATGTACAAATGGTGGAGAGAGGAAGCTTAATATTAAGCAAGAAGGACAATAATAAGTATAAGGCTTAACTTTGATATTTATGCTTCATAGTTTAGGGGGGAGGGAAATAACAGAATGTTACTAAAGTTAAGCTCAAACGATATTGTCTCAAAAACTGTAATTGTATTTTCTCTGTATGAATGAGAATACAGTCCTCTGCTAGTTAGCATGGCAATATGTCTCAGCTGAAAACAGGACACTATTATAAAATGCTAAGTGAATCCTACGTATGAAAGTGCATTGAAAATGCTGAGGTAAAAACGCTGCTCATGATATACACATGTACAAATGGTCATTATTCAAAATAGTGCCTGGATTTTACAGACTATGTAAAAACTGCAGTGCTCATTCATTTTGATACCAGAAACTGTGGACCAATTAAAAGCCACATGAACTCCTAGACAGAGGGAACTCTGTATTCTGCATTGCACGGGATTACTCTGAAATTCAGCATCTAAGAGGGAGCCAGGTCAACACAGCCAGGAAAAGCGGATTGGCCACTAATAAAATTGGTCTCTGCAGACTTTGAAGAAGCGCATAAATGACTCCTGCACCTGTGCTAACAGCATGTGATCCAAAGTGACAAAGGACAAAACCAAAAAATGTTTATAGATAGATATAGATACAGATACAGATAGAGATATATATAGACATATAGATGTATAAAGATAGAGAGATAGAGAGAGCATTACTTGAAAACCTTTTGTCCAGACACTCAGACAACTGGCTGAAAGAGAATAATCCAGGTAAAAGGCAAACCTGAAAGAAAGACAAAACAGAGCACTTCACCTCTCCTGAGGGCTTAGAGACCTGCTTCTCCCTGTTGACCTAGCAATTGCAAACATACTGGCTTTCAGAACTGTTAATGTATCAGGCAACCTGGAGCAATTGACTTTGATGAAGTCCCTGTGCTACATCTGTGCAGACCTTTTCTGAGATCTGTGACTGTGCTGAATACAGGCAACAATCAGTTCTGCAATTCTGAAACTTTCCAAACTCACCTAACTTCAGGCAGGACCCTGGAGGATCCAGACTCTTCTTACAGAAATTTGATGAAATTGCATCAAATTTGCCTCCTTTAATAAAATAAATTCCTTCAACATTATCTCAGCAGTCTCTACCCATTTCAGCTCTCCCTCATGTTCTCATGCCACATCCCATTTACTTATTTTTGTGCTAGAAAAATACTGCTTTGGTGAGATATACCACAGCCAACTGAAATTTCAGACGCTTTGAGCTGGGGAAAAAAGCATGTAAAATAGTAATTATGACTTAGAGCTGGGAAAGAGCACATAAAATAGAAAACATGATGTAGAGCTACAGGGCAATCCATTGGATCTAGAAGAGACCAAAGGCCAAGTGCAACAGAGTGGGAACATAGCCAGTTGTGAACTGGCTCTTCAAGAAAAAGAGAAGAGAAAGAAGAGCAGGATCTGGCAACAGGAAAAAAAAAAAAAAAAAAAGAAACGTAGTTGATTCAGGTAACTAGGCAGCTAATCACTATTTTTGAAGTCTTTTTATTGTGCTTCCTTCCCTCTCTCATATCTCTGCTGCACTGCCTAGTGTGCTACTGCTGAGAATGCCAAAATAGGACCAGTACTTCACTTCTCATGCAAGCTGGGGAGAGACAGAAATGGTTGCTATGTACTATCTATTGCATAAGATCTGCCCATCCTCTGCCAGTTTTGCCTTTCACAAGAGTACGCACATCCTGACCTCTCCCAAAATATTAAGGATGGAGGCTATGTGTTCTTGCAGATACCCCATTACAGAAGCAAGTGGCAGATTATGGGTGTCCCATATTGAGCACCATTCTGCTATGTGATTGCTGAAGAAGCTGATTGTTCAGGGATTATCATGATACAATTAGAAGTAGTGGAGTTTGTCAGCTGGCTTTCTGGAGGAGAAGACTCTTGGCCTTCAACATGGCCTGAACAGCTGGCTCTGTCATAGCACGAGTGGTGGGAGCCAAATACATAGGGCATAGCTAGGGTAGGAGAAGACCACATGTCCTGTGCTGCCCACATTGAGTAACACTTCACTATCCCAGGACAGCTTAAACCCCTCCTGAACTGCATTTCTGAGAGAAACCAGGCTATTGAGTGCTCCGCTTGGAGTGACACAGTTCTGCATGAGGACATGCACCATCGTGCCCTTCTGCAGCATGCCAGGACAGCAGAAAAGCCATTATCAGGGCCCAGACAAAATGGCGCACGTGTTTTTAAATAATAACCGATCTGTTTATCTTTTTTATACATTTACTCATCCTGACTGCACATAGGATTGGTGTCTGCTCGAAAATAACAGGCCTCTGCAAGCACCACCTGAAGGCAAGTACAGGCAACACCAAGAGACAAAATGACAATGACAAATTGGATAGGATGGCGTCCTGCCTCCACCAGCAGAAGGACTAGAGGGCAGCTTGTAGAACATCTGTTACGACCCGGACCGGACAGACCAGAGGGTCGTAGAGGTTCTGGGATCCCCCCGGGCTAAATTAAGGTGAAACGACACCAAACAATCACTTTGAACGCTTTATTCGAACAATCCAAACTGTGGAAGGCATAACGGTGGGCAGCATGGGTTGCAGCAAAACTTTCACTAGAAGAGAGAAAAGAGAGGGAAAAAAAAAAGAAAGAGGGGGAAAAGAAAAGAGATAGTCACCACCCTTGGATCCCGCGGTGTCGGCGACGAGTGTGGCAATCCTCCGGTGATGGGCGCACGTGCCATGTGGCTCTTTGCAGTTGTGTCTTTTATAGTCTAAATCTCTGTCCACAGTCACGCCTCTTGAAGACTTATATGGGTTCATTCTAGACAGTTCTCAACATATATGGTAGTGTTCCAGAGGGTTCTTCACCTACTGAGCATGTGCGGCTTATTGGGGTGGTGGTCTTAGGGACTGTCCAAGGAGCTACAAGCCCCCTCCTCAGATAAACTTTGTGTGACCTCTGACCATATGCGGTGGGTTACCAGGCTGGTTCTGCCAGAACACAGGACTGCACACCCTCCGGCACAGCCCCTGTGTCCATGCCAGCCAACTTCTTGCTGATGGCCCTCCCTCTTTGTTATGCAGACCCTACCTTGGTTGCTACAATGTTTGAGACATTGACAGACATTAACTCTTTCAGTCCCTCACAACATCTATGCACATACAATTGTTCTACTCCTCCTGCCATTTCCAAGGTCATCTCTGATGATTTTATCTTTTCTTTTATTGTTTTCTTTACATATTTTCTTTACACATACACATACACAGAGTTGTATAAGACAATGGTGAAGCTCTGTTTCTTGACGCAGCTTCAGCTGCGTCTTTTCTTGTTCTGATACTTTGAAGATACACAAGAGTTTTCACTAACGGTAGCTTAATGCTTCTCAGAAAATCTTCACCTTCTTTCCCTGAACACCCCCTCCCACCAGCCTGCCTGTCAACAGAGAAAATCTTAACAACCAGTATTAAACAGCTGTTTCTTCCATCCATAGTGACGTGCATTGCTCCCTTAGACCTTCTATGTGTTTCATTCTTCCCAAAGAACACAAACAGCTTCTGTGGCATTGGCAATAAATGAGCTTGAAACAGATGTGTCAGCTAACACTGTGTCAGTTAATAATAAAGCAGTTGTCTCCATGCAGTACACATACACAGAAAACTTACATAACATGTCTATGAACTTACATTCAGTAAAATCCCTACTTAAAACTTCTGGCTTCTCCAACCCTAATTTGGGGATCATCTTCAAGAAATCCACGCTACAGAGTGTCAGGCATCTGGAACTGCAGTGGGAAAGCTTCCTAGTTTCTCCCACACCTGCTCATTTTTGGTTTCATAAATAGGTGATCTCATGGAAACAAGCTGAGTTCAAAACAGTGAAAGATGGGAAATGCCTTTGTTTTGTTCATATCTTATCGAAAAGCAAATTGCATTGCTCTTGCTTTTTCTTTTTACTTAATTCTTCACCCATTAATAGATTCCATACTGCTGCATCCCACTAAAAGAAACCTTTAAATATTATTTTGGGAAAAAAAATCTCCTTTTGAAATTTTCCAATTATTTTTTTCTGCACACGCCGCAAAGAAAACTAGAGTGGGCAAAAACTCATTTGGTAATCTCACTCTGACTTTAGAATTTCTTTCAATCTCATCTGAATTCCTCAGCATGGGCTTTGTTTTGTATAATATTCAGGCCTGTGAATCTAAATTGGATCGATGCATATTTGTATTCTTCCATAGATCCTACATCTGTCAACATTTTTTTCCAGCTAATGCAGCGCATTCTTATAGTCACCCACCAATGAAACAAAATCCACTACAGCTACATGGCTAATGAGAATACATTAACGATATTTGATTGTGCAGCACAGCTTCAATTATTACGTAAAGACATAGCTATGTTATAAGAGTTAATGCATACAATTAACTATTGGAATTCCTGTGGTTTGTGTATTCCTGTTGTTTGAAGCAAACTGACTCAGTCCCAAAGAAATAAGTTGTTCTTCAAAAGTATTTTTATGAATCACAGATCATATCTGACGTGGAACAAATGCAGAGTTTTACCAGATGCATGGAAATTAATTGCTTCAATCTGTTAAAAGAGTTTTAATAAAGGACTCCCAGGAGGTTGTGTGAGCAAGTTCCAGCACAACAGTGGAAATGTATATTACTGCATTTGCACCCTCTCTGAACTTATTCTGTAGTAATATCTGGGGGGGGGGGGGGGGGGGGGGGAAGGGTAGAAGAATGGCCATCATCCAGTTGTCCTTGTTTCCTTACTGCTAAAAATGTCACCAGTGTTCCAGTGCAGCCTCAAATTACGGCACAAAAAAAAAAAAAAAGGAAAGAAAATATTTTTTAAATTAGTTAACAAATGAATGCCTTGCTTAAACTGAAAGGTATAGGTCCAAGTTTGTTTTTCTGAGATTCATGGATGATGATTCCTAGCTGAAATAGCTACCATTCTGCCCCTGAATACTTATTTTACACTGTATCTTTATGCGGTTAGGTAAACAAAATTTAGAAGTGTTCATACATGCTGACACACAGATTTTTTCACTTTCAAATGTCTGAAGGAAGGGCAAATAATAGTTTTTAAATCGTCACCCTCTGTAGTTTATGGAGAAAAGCAAGGCCTCTTCCAAAAACCCTCTGATACTTTTCTTAGGATGACATGGAATGTCTTCTGCGAATATTTAACACAGGTCTTATGAATTGCCCTCTTAAAAAATCTGTTTCCCTCCACAGAAAGTAAAAGGAGCCGGCAGGATGTATAACTCACAGTCAGGTGTTCAATTCTGAGATGTCTGCACCCAGGGGGATGAATCCCAGCCACCAAAGCAAGTGTTTATCAGAGGGTTCAATACCAGCACGACCTAACTAGGGCCTACAG
The DNA here is from genome assembly GCF_018139145.2 of Gymnogyps californianus. Classification (NCBI taxonomy): domain Eukaryota; kingdom Metazoa; phylum Chordata; class Aves; order Accipitriformes; family Cathartidae; genus Gymnogyps; species Gymnogyps californianus. Next base: position 45,995,966 of record NC_059471.1, on the reverse strand, counting down.
AACAAGTGGAGTCCTTTAATTTCCATGAAGTTCTGTGGATCCGGAACCAAAAAAAGTGTATTAAGTGGGAATTTACTGAGAAGACACAATTGTTTTCTGAAAACATGTTAAATGTTGGCAATACAGCCCAGAGATGTCCTATCAGTTAAAAGGAGGAAGGAAAAGGATACTACTACATATCTGAATTATATACAATTAGTACATGAAATATATGCCATAATCCTCTTTATCTTCACCCATGTCTAGTTCACACAACTCTCTCAACAAGGCAAGCAGGATTTAACCCATGTGTGCACTGGATAATAAATCTGATGGCAATCCTGCAAGTGAATACAAGCAGGAACAAGCCCAGGTGCAATCTTTGGATCTGGATTGGAGTCTTAACCATATGGTTTCTGGCATCCTAGCAAAAACTATTTTTTACTGCATACTTGCACAGGATAACATTGGAGCAAAGCTCAGGGGAAGAACACACTAGTCTTATTCATGACATAGAGCTCCTAACTTGGGCATTTTTTACACTGACACGGTGCAGAATAATAAAAGAGCTGAAGAGAGTTATTTTATAGGCATAGATATACACATGTATATATTTCTTAGCTACCCTTAAATTGCTGAGGGCCACTTGTACCCAAAAAGTTGCTGCTCAACGGTTTAGGGCAGGATCCTTCACAAAGTTATTCTGGCTCAGGAATCTGTGCCTGGTTCTGCTGTCTCACATCGTGAGGTGGCTCCGCATTAACAGGGACCCTTTTGGTCTTCACCAGCTGCTAATCCTGCCCACCAGGCAATTTAAGAGCGGGCACGGAGGGCAGCAGAAGGCTGTTCGACCAGCCCAGAATGCTGTTCCCTAGACCACTTTCTCACCCCTGACTGAACTGAACTGAACTGAACCGAACTGAACAGGCGGTACGTCTGCTCGTTACTTCAGCCGTGCTTTATTGGTGCCCCTGGCTGATAAATCACGTAGTTCTCAGGGTTGCAGAACTAAAGCGACGACATCTTCCCCCTGCAGGATTTTAGCAGCTTGGCTCTAAATGTGTGTTAGTATGAACTATGTTTTCACACTTATTTGGATGGCACCTGGCACAGTCAGGCTCAAATCTGTGTGCTCTTCCAAAGCAAGTATTAATTAACAGTGATAATTCTAATGGTAATATTCACTTGGAATCAAAAAATATCTAGTTATATCTGAGAGGCAGAAAGATCTTCCCAGAGGACTGAATTCCTATTGTTCTTCCCATTTTATTCTACATAATTCTTTTCCAGGCATTGTACCTAATTTTTTGAGAAAGAATAATCTTTTTTTTCTTGAAGCCAGCTAAAAACTTTTTTTTGCAGTGAGTGATGTAATCTTGCTTTTGACACATACGGCATTATGAAGAAATAGCAATATGATTTCAGATCCCATTAAACTGAAAATATATGTCTAGTATATGTAAGAATAGCCATTGTAGAACTATAACCACAGAAATGTTTCATTTGCTTGAAACAAGATACAGTCAGTCGTGTGACTACCACAGCACTGGTATTAACATGGTCCTGGTGGCAACGCCTCGGTTGCTAGGCTTGAAAAACCTGCATAAATTTTTCTAGAAAGAGCTACTTCTGCATGAATGCCCTCCCTCTATGTTTTTCTGGCTGGAATACCAATAAGGTCCATTAGGTAAATTTCCTTTTGACCAAAACATAGCGATGGGGTGAGTTAGTAAACCCTGAAGACACAAATACATTCAAGTATACTTTTAGTAACAGTCAGATAATCACACTTACACAGTGAATAAAAAAAACCATTCTGTTTACTTAGAGGTTTTAATTACTATTTACAGTCATTTGAGGTAATTTCTGAATTGTGTGCTCCTGTCTTACAATGCTGAAATGCGATTTTAAGGCTCTCCCCGAGCTAACATTTTTTAAATGCACTGTATGTGGATTGTATATTTATAGGAAAAAGCTACTATAGTGAGGCCCTGATTGAGTTCAATTACTGAGGGCTTGCATTTATTGCAACATCTCCTATTGTTCATTAAAGAAATTCATGAAGCTCTTTCATCTCTTTAGCAACAACAACAACAACAACAACAAGCCTGAGCATTATCTACAGTTAAAGTCTGGCAGATTTGGTTTTGCTTCATCATGGTAAATTAGAGTTATGGCTTGAATTGATTAGTAAAACCAGGGACTCAGGGCCTGAGTCTGTTGTTGTTCACACAGGAGCTCCATCCACATCAGAGAAAAACACCTGTTTTAAGTTACTGAAGGGAAACTTGAGTTACTGCAGTGTAACTGAGAGGATAATCCGATCAATTAACCAAAAGGATGTAAAGGAATTCTTACACCTTGGGCTAAACTTTCACTCTAATTTACATAGATTTGCATTAATTATACTTTTTCAAAGCTATTTCCATAAAGTAAAAGATGAGTATTTGGTCAGTGATCTTCACCGGGCTACTCCAGAAATAAATAACACTTTAACATTTACAACCCATATCACCACCAGGCTGCACCCCCAAATTAAGATAATCTCAGTCCAATGAGTTGAAAACATCTCCTCTGGTTTAGTCCCTTAACGTACAAAGAGTAACTAAATCAAACCCTGCCTCAGCCCACTATTTAGTAGGGTCCAGTTACATTTTGCAGCTCTCCTTGACTGTGAAACAAATAGTTTGGGGGTAACATCCATACAGCTAGAGACAGCCTTAACATATGGAAATATTAAAGTGCTGCTGGGGAAATATAAGGCCCTCAAAAGCTAAAAGCACACTGTACTCTGTTCAATAGACTAGATCAATTTCTATTACTTGAACTATGAAGTCTCCTGCAGGCCTTTCCGTGGTTCTTATTAAACTGAGGACACAGTCGAGATCTGGATATCTCTTGTCACTGCTCTGTGATGTGCCGGCTATGATCATAATCTAGCCATGACTTTTTTTTATCCCCCCAGTGTCAAAAAAAGTATCAGGTCCTCGCTTACCAAAGCTGCTGTTCTCATGACACTTAGCTGAGCGCACCCAGGAAGATAATAAAGGCAACAGAAGTTTCAGAAGCTAATTGGTGACTGAAGCTCAGTTTCACGTGAACCTGGACTTCACACCACCTTCTTGTGTGTGTGCAGGGTAGGTTTATTTGGTGGTACAGCTTCCAGAGGTGAACTAAGAAATGCAGCTTTTCCCATTTAAAGTGCAATTGCTGTTCTTGTACTCACGCAAATTCATCCCTGAGCCTGCATAACTCTTAGAAGAAACACCTAAGGTCAGTGATTGTGCAGAGCAAGAGGGGGTGGTTTTTAGTTAATGTTGCTGCTCTTTTTGCAGTAGTCTTCTAAAATGACTGAGTGATAGCTGGCATACATTCTGCATTTGACTGGCCTGTTTTCCACACCCCTTCCTATTATGTATCTTCTTTCAAGCTACTATTTATTTCATTTCTTTTCAGATACCTTCAGAGGTCCCTATTGAAAAAAAACAGCTGTTAGCTGTCCACCACATACAGAAACGCAGCAACTGAAGAAATCTAGCAATGACAAAACGATAATGCCAGGGAACAAAAGGTTACTATTTATGGTGTCTTAAATCTCCAGGGAAAAGAACACATGGAGGAGCTGAAAGAAGGCAGGTGGGAGGGAGAGATGTTATTGCTAAACGATAAAAAATTCATTATTGCTCCTCACTTGTGTGTTTGCACTTCATTTTGAAGAGTAGTATCCTACTGTGTTGATTCTGAGCTCAATTAGAAAAGAGCAAATTCCAGAATGGTATTAGGTTTTATTCAGAAGAACGGTTCAGGTAATTTAATATCCAACAGGCCACAGGCCAGAGCTGAGATTGTTTGCTGTGCAGACAAAAATAGGTCTAGCCTTCCACTACATAACTACTGCTGCAAGTTAAAAAAACGCCCAAAGCCCCAAACTTGCACCTCCTGCATCTCAGTACTTTTACATGTAATTTGTTCTAAACACAACCAAATATCGCTGTTTGCACAATGTGTGACATTGAAAACCACAGGTTGCAATCTCTGTCAGCAGAACGATTTTGTTGAAATCCGGCAGCCTTTGCCAAGTCTCATCAGGTAAGGATCTGACCCTGTGTCTTCTCTTGGCTCACAACATGATTTTACAGGCAATATAGTTGTAGTGGGTTGACCTTAGCCAGCTGCCAGACACCCACCCAGCTGCTCTCTCACTCCCCCTGCTCAACAGGACAGGGGGAGAAAATAAGATGAAAAAGCTCATGGGTTGAGATAAAGACAGGGCAATCACTTACCAATTACCTTCATGGGCAAAACAGACTTGACTTGGGGAAGATTAGTTTAATTTATTGCCAATTAAAATAGAGTTGGATGGTGAGAAACAAAGACAAAATTAAAACAGCACCTTCCCCCTGGTCCCCTCTTTTTCCCAGGCTAAACTTCAACTATTCATTCCAACTCCTCTACCTGCTCCTCCTCCCCGAGCAGCACAGGGGGATGGAGAATGAGGTTTGCGGTCAGTCCATAACAGTTCCTCTCTGCTGCTTCTTCCTCCTCACACATTTCCCCTGCTCCAGCATGGGGTCCCTCCCGTGGCATACAGTCCTTCAAAAACTACACAGGCACGGGTCCTCTCCATGGTCCTCTCCAGTCCTTCAGGATAAGCCTGCTCCAGCGTGGGCTCTCCACAGGCTGCAGGTGAATCTCTGTTCTGGCTCCTGGAGCACCTCCTCCCCTCCTTCTCTCACATTCACAATTTAGTATTTTTAATGATTTTAATAATTTTTGCTTGTGTTCTACTGTATCTTCTAAGCCAAACTGAGGGATTTTGTTTTGTTGCTGATGCAGAAACTAAAGTCAAATGAACTTTATTAATACAAACACAATCTCAAATAGCAAGTACGTTCATTTGTGCTTTAAAAAGCACACTCAAGACATGCAATTCTTGACTAATTTTTTTAAAAACTCTGTTGGACTTGCTTAATCTTAGGTGCTGGGGCCAGAGGGGGTGTGGTTCCACTTTTGTCCTGGCCTTGCAAGGGTGACTGAGCCCTGGCACAGGTCACCTGGAGAGGCTGTGGAGTCTCTGTCCTTGGAAATATTCCAAAGCCATCTGGACACGGTGCTGGGTAGCCGGCTTTAGGTGGCCCTGCTTGAGCAGGGGCACTTGGACCAGATGACCTCCAGAGGTCTCTTCCAACCTCAACCATTCTGTGATTCTGTGGTCTTAAAATGGTGCCTACAGGGCTTTGTGTGGAAGCAGGTTTAACTGAGTACAGGTTGAAATGACTCACTTGTTACACACAATATATATGCTGAACACCTTCTACTTACAGCAAAATGCCTTTGGCAGAATCATGATGCTTTATTGGTATGAACAGACTAATTCTGAGCAATGGAGAAAAATGATGCTCTTGTAAGACTGAAAATTGCACAAAAGGGAATTAAACTCAATGCCTAGGGTTAATATCGCATGATTTCAAAATCAGATATCAGCGGTTAACTAGTGTGAATTATTTTCTCTTTCCTTTCATGGTCAACTACAAAATCAGGTGTTCGTAATGCTAAAATCAAAAAATCATTTTAGTTGATAGGTAACCATAATGGTCAAGAGTATGATAGCAACATGATTTCTTTTCTCATCCACTCCAGTACCTCTGTGTAGCTAATAAATAGAATTTTTTTCATTTGAAATTATTTTGGGGAGAGGTTCAGAAGGAATTAAATCGTCACAGATTAAAGCTATTTCTAAAACTGCAATTAAAAACAAAGTATTCAGTATGCCAAAACCAAAAAATGTACTCACTTTAATGTTCAATGTCACACAGTGACTTTAAAGTTACTAAAAGTAACTCACTGAAAGGCATTCCAGTTTAAAACCTCTGAAGTGATTTTTTTTGATAAAGAAGTCAATAAATAAGTGAATGTGTCCATCTTCTGTATATAATCATGATAAAGTTGGACCTTATTAGTGGTGTTCCAGTGGAGTTTTCAAGCACAATAAGCTGAATTAAGATCTGTGAGTTACTAGGCATGTTTTCCTAGTTTATTGTGCTTTATTAGGCTGGAAGGGTCTAGCCCTGCTCTAAGTGCTATGGGGGAGCACATACAAAATTACACCCGTGCCCATTTATCCATTGTTAAGTTGCTGATTTTATATGAAAACTGGAGAAGTTAAAAAGAACGAAAAATCCTTTGTGTTTCCATAAATAATCTGGTGGTTAATAATATTAAATTAATTTGCCTTGAGAGATGGCAGTAACTGGAAGACAAAAAAATGGACATGTTCAAAGCATAGAAATTGAGAGGCCAATTAGTGTTAGAAGAGTGCCTTAGGGATAATTTAGGTGGGATTTTCCAGAGGCAAATGTAAGTTACTGTCATGGCATTTCCCTAATGGAGTAAAGGATATCATTAGTCATCTCCATGATAACAGTTACTTCAAGGATTAAAATAACGAAAATGGCAAAGCTTCATGGGTTTTTTTATATTCCAATTTTCTCTTAAAATATACTTTCTGAAGATAAAAATCCCTCTCTCTGAGATGTACACAGAAATGACCTCCAGGAGAAAAGAATTGTGTTACTGATAAATTTAGGCATTATACTTTGAGAAAGTGAAAGTTTAAAAAGAAAAAAAAAAAAAAAAGAGCTTTCTGCTGTGGCCCTGATTCAGGAAAACACACACCTGCTTCATTTGATTTCAAACAGGAGTTTAAATACAAACTCAGTTGGACTCCAAATGCAGCACACTTAGCTGAAGTTCAGTAAAATAAATCTTTTCCAAAAGACATCTAATCTAAGCTGATATAGGCTCCTCTAACAGTCAAGAAAAAGAGAGAGGTGAGCCCCAAAGGTGATTCCTGGCACAAGCCTAGTCACTCCACAGTGAGCTGAACTGTCCCTGAAGTGCTTATCTTTCTCCATGTGGGAGGCTGAACAACTAGGAAACTGCTTGGCTGAACAAAGATCTCTGTCCTGAACTCATCTCCCGGTGCCAAGACGCCCATCAGGGCCCCTGCAGCAATGTGGAGGTCTCAGCACCTTATCCATACAGAGACAAGGAGGCTGGGAGGACACAGCTAGACTTAGTTCTTGGTGAAGGATTAATCTCACCTAACTTTGGATGTTGAAATCACCGTAAGCTCTCTGTGTAGCCAATGGAGAAAGACTGGCATTGTTAGAATATGATCCATTTATCTGTTTTAGATATCTACACCAGGATGACATGAAATGTCCCCCTTCCTCTCCACTGGGTAAGAAGGAAGCACAAAACTGCTCCCACTGCTGTTAATATCTGCACTGGAGATCATTGGATGAATCCTGCTTCAGGCGTCACACGAGGATGGTCTGGGGGATACGATGCTATAATTCTTATAAATGATGTCCAGTCGCTGTGCTGCAGAGAGATGCCTGGCTCCAAAGCTGTGCCCAGTTGTCTTTTGAGAAAACTGCCTAAACTAGTGTGTCAGTAAGTGGTCCATCATCTCCACCTTTTGCCAATAATTACCCCAAAGCGTTAATTGTTTCTAACTAGAGTGTGCTCTCAGGCCTAGGCAGAAAGGAGGGAAGGAGCTGCGCTGAAGGATAAGGTTTCCCCTCAAATCTGTCACCTGTTTTTGCTTTGCATCCCATTTTAGCAATTGTTACGCTTGTGTCAGTGGAACATTTTGTCTTCACAAGTGTATTACCAAAAGTATATATATAATCTTACTTTTTGACTTATGATACATTCATCTTATAGACTGCTCAATGAAAACAGAGGAAGAAGGAGAGGCTTTATGAATACTATTCACTACATTACTTAAGAGTATCAGAAATTAGCTCTGGGTTGCCTCCAATGCTTCAGCCTTTGAACTACACCTAGTCCTGCCTCCTCAAATGATTCTGATTATAATCCTATTTTATTCTGAATAAACATTTAGCCCTCTGAACTCTCCTTTTTATTGCAAAGACCTCACTTTCCTTCCTGCTCACTTTCCTTATTTCACTGTCAGACAGGAGCGTATTTGTTCTTTTCTCTCTTTCCCCATCAAGTATTATCAAAATGTGAATTTCTTTTTTTTTTTCCTACTGGAGAAAATACTGAAATCCTTTGGCAGCTCCCCTTTCATTCTCATCTTGTCTGAATTGCTTTCCCCTCCAAACTTCCCTTATTCTACATCATCTTGTGTCCTAGATTCTGTGGGTTGTTGGCAGTTGCCTTCATTTATATCTTTTAATCTTCCCCTGTCACTCTTTTAAGCTGCTATTTCAGGCTTATCTCAGTCACCTGTCATTCACTTCAATCCCCTGACTTCAATTCACTTCCTTTTTTTTTAGCGAGGCAACTTAGACACTCATCATGTTAGTTCTCTATTAAAAAAAAAAAAACCAACCCCCAAAAAGAAACAGATACACAAAGGACTAAACTCTGTTCTGCTATGTCTATACATACTAAATGACTTAGTTTTAAATGCGAGAAGAACTGAGATCCCAGTCTCGAGTGTGCCTGTTGGAGCACTCTGAAAATGGTAAAGGCAGATGAGATCAAAAGGCTGAGTGGAGAAGAATACATAACTGGGTACCCATGCTCTTTTTTTTAAATCTCAACAGATGGTGATGTTTTGCAATGCAAACACTGAAAGGAAAGAAAAAAAAAAGCTTTCTTCAGCAACAGTTTTGAAATCACATGAAACTTCATAATCTTTCCCTACTCTAACACTGGTTTTGGAAGAAAACAATTTTTAAATGGATTAATGTAAACATAAAATAAAATTGACCGCAGAAAACTTTTGAAGCATCCCAAATCTATCCTCAACACTCTCCTGCCCACAGTTTAATGTAGACTGTACATCACACATCATGGCAAGTGCTGTTAAAGTGTTACTCACATATCAATTAACTCGCAGGCCTTAGCACCTAATTCATTAAATCTACTGTGAATTGGTTTAAATGCCATACTAATAACCATAAGCAAGTTAATAAATGAAATGGCTATATACTGAGCAAAATATGCCAAAAGCAGTAAATACTCTATCAATCTAGGTTTTGCAGTACAAAAGTAGAAAACTATTCTTCTGGTAGCCTTATTTTCATTCAGAGAAGGACTATTCTGAGTGCTGTGGTTCATCCTTAAAAAAATCGTGAGATGGACTCAGCCTGGTGAAAATAAATCATTTCATAAAATACCATTCAATCTTTTCTTGCTTGTCACCTCAAGGCCATAGCATTGATATTTGCAGTAGTTATGACGGCAGTCGAAACATACAGACGTTTAACAAAAGAGCTTTCTCTACTCTGACAGCAGCTTTTCTAAGCACTTTTGAGGTCTGCAGAAGGAAAAGGTGCACAACGATGACTTTGCTTCCCCAGCCTCTCCTGCCTTTGGATTACATGCAGGAATTGCATCCTGCAGAGCAAAAGGAAAAGACCCCCAATACGTTATATTAAGAAATGAAACAAAGCAATAGACAAGCCATCATGGCAGGATACCATATTTTTAACACTAGGCTGTTGTCTGGCAGCCTGTGAAGACACTTTCTTACACACCTTCAGCTCCCTCCCTGCAGACAGTGGTTCTGAGCTCCTGTCCTCACTATTTTTGTGTTTTTACTTGTTGCAGAATGGTCAATGGCATGAATTACAACCCAGAAATGACAGTGTATCCATTTCAAGAGCAGCTTAAAGCATCCTGTATACAAATTTCAGTAATAGCCAAGGTCACATCAGAAACTCAAACCATCCAAACCATTTACAAGATAAAAGTACACGAAACCTAACATCAGCATGAGTTTTATTACATACTGAACTGAAGAGGTTCTTGAATCATCCTCAGGGTTAGCGCAATGATGGTCAATTTATTATGTTGAATGCACAGCAATCAAATGGAGGTTCAGAAGACCAAATATGGATTACATTTGTCTTGCAGCTGATACTTAGAAAAAGTGCCAGTATACACTTAATGTCCTAAAAACCACCATTATAAGAAGCCACTATATACTCTACAGGATCTTGTGTATCAGGATAGCTGTCTTCTGTGTTTGTATGCCACCCATTTCCTCCACATCTGTAGCCAGCAGAAATGAACCCATGGCAATTACTTGGAACTAACGCTCAGCGGATATGAATTGCTGCAGGTCCATATAGGACTGTAGGATCAGAGTCTAGATTTACGTAGAAAAATTCAGAGCATAGGGGGTTGCTTGTTAGGCTTTTTATGTTGTGCCTACCCATGCCAAAAAGCATGGATGAGTATTGCAGCGAGCCGCAGTTTGAAATCTTTTTCAGTATACTGATTGTGAAAGGTTTCCAAAGAAGCGATGGACACTCATAGTCCAGATTTAAGCCCACTGCTTTTCTTAGTTTCCTTTTGCAGACTCCTTGGAAATCATGCATGGAAGTCCCCCCTCACCCTAAGACACAGATTAAACCCCACTGTTGTAAATCAAGCAAAAGGATTGGGGAAAATAAACACACCATTACTAAGGCTGGACAAAACCACGCAGAGACAAACTGATTCAAAATCAGCCTGAAAAAGCAGGACAGAGAAAAAGACTCTGCTTTACTGTGAGCCTTGTTGAAAACAGCTCCGCAGCAGAAAGCAGAGAGACATCCCATTATTCCTCTGCAGCAGTCAGAAAGCTCACACATAGACAGCCATTTCCTAAACAAGGAGAAGTCATTAAAAATCAGGTTTGTTGAAAAAGGGACACAGGTGGGTTAAGGCAGAGATTTAAAGGAATCTTTTCAACTCATATTTGCTCCCTCAGAATTTAGATTTTGTAAAAACAAGCTTTTACAGAACTGTACTGTTGGCTTTGCTTTAAGACATCTACAGAAATAGATTGGTTTTAAACAAATAACATATTCCCCAGCACTGTTGGCAGCCTAAGCTTCCTCAGACACAGGGCCTGAAAACAAAACTGATATTAAACAGAAATGCAGCTAACCTTGATGTCTAAAATGAGTGAAATGAAGGAAAGGAAGAAAACAAGCTGTCCACAGCCTGGAGAGTGAAGAGCTGTTTAATATCTTCAGTCTTACTGAGTTGTTGATCTCAGTCTTACTCAAATCAGTGAAAAGATTTGCAGTGACTTTTAGGGAGCTGTGCATTAAGCCTTCCATTATTATAGCATATCCTCTAATGTGTGTTTAGCAATGATTAGTAGCTTATTCATTAATTATCAAATTCTCTAGTATATATCCATGTAAAAAATAAAAAAAATGTTAACTTCCAATATCCTTCTAAAAGCTTCATGGTAACTGCTGGTTTTGCCAGAGAATTTTTTTCAGGTTTCTTGTGCTGATAATCCAACACAATTTAAATATAAACCATATTTAATACCATATTGAATTGCTTGTTCCAAACATGAGGATTTAAGATGCTAGGCTATTCCTGAATAATATTACAAGATCACTAATGAGTCATCTGGATTTTGGTTAACACTTCACAATAAAAAAAAATTGAAAATTTTTCCAGTCCCATCCCAAAGAGATTAGCTAATGCCTGGTTCAAAACATGGGCAAAGTAATGTACACAGATTCTTTTGGTCTGCGATCTCAGTACCTTTGCTGTATTTCAAACCTTAGCACCTAAGATCATAACAGGAGAAATCAGGAAAGAGATGGGGAATGAGACAAGAGCTTACAGGCAAACCAGCAATTAAGATCATGGTGCTTAACACTGTGATGCATACTTTATAAAGTGGAAAGTTAAAAGCACAGTACAAGTGCTCCAACCTACTGCTGTAAGCAATACCCTCTGCATTCTCACAAATAGAGCAGATCCTTTAATGCCCTTCATCCATTTTCAAGTTTCCAAACACGAAAGCAGTAACTTGCAGTGATGCCCCTCACTTTGCTGCTGGGCTTCGCTACGACTGTGATTGCTTGAAGCCTTTTTCAATGCTCTGTACAAAAGCGGGAAATGAAACAGCAATGGAAAAGTTGCTTCTTAAGTTCTTATCTCCTTCAAATATGTATTGAAAGAAATCTCTCCAAGAAGAAAAGGCATTTCTCCCATACTCATTGTGAGATGGAGTCTGAAGAGTTTATGAAAAGAATTCCATGTTGCGGATTACCTGAAAATGTTAGGACTCATTTTCCCTTTAGTCTAATATTTCTACTGAATTATTTCCATGCATGCATAATTATATACATACATATATATATTTTAAAAATGTAATTTTAAAAGCTTTTTAAACACAATTTATTGTATTTGTACTTTCTTTTCCTTTTGTTTTCTTCGGGGAGGGAGCAGTAGCAGCCTGCAGCTATGATTCAGGAGTACAACGATACCGAAACTAATAGTTTACTGTCCCTCAGAAATGGTTCCTGACTTTACGCCATCTAACTTTAAAGGCCTAGCTGAAGAGTCTTGACTCCTCATGCAATCAGTGAAGGAAGAAAAGGATCTGGAAGGCATCTAAATAGGGAGGCAAAAGTATATGTAGTATCACTGGTCCAAATTACTCTCTGGAGTTAACTCTTTTCATGGCTCTATAGGGAACTTCAGCTCTTAACCTAAAATGAGTACCTAAAAAGTTCTTGCTGTAAATGTTGGGAATACCTTCACAAGATCCCAGACTTCAGTTCCCAGCTTTCTTTCCCACTTATGGAGAAGATCAGATAAGCCAGTTAAATGACTCCATACTTTTTCTCAGAAAAAAGTCCTTTTTCCTCATGAATAGCCAACTGTGAGTTAATGTGTATAATCATTCAGTATATGTCATATTCAGAGACTGATAAGACATATAATCCTTACTGCAAAGGTAACTTGATAGACTTAAACATTTGGGGGTCACTGGATCTGTACTATTTGGGGGTATTTTTTAAAAACTGATTCATATAGTCAAGGCCAGAGAATATCATTGCATTTCTTTAGTCTACTTTCATGAGCGATAGAAAAAACAGCTACTATTCAGTGATTCATACAGAAAAATCCATAGTTGCTGACAAGACCAGAAGACTGGAAGCAAATCAGTAGACTGAGCCCATTTCTGTCTTGGTCTATCATGGACGTTTGTATGCATAATATTTAAATACCAAAATAGGCAAATACATATTTAGGGATTTTTTAAAACCTGGTTCATTGATGATACGTTTGAACTTTTAGCATCTACTCTAGACATACATACATTCATGAAGTTCATAAAATGTTTATTAACCAAACTGAGGAGAAGCATAGCTCTTGCTCCATGCTGTAAAGTTAAAATTCCATATTAAATATCATTGTAATATCAGATGGATCATAAAACACCCATGAATTATTTTTACATAGACAACATAAAAAACACAGGCTTCTGCCCAGAAAATCTCTATTAAAAACAGAAAAATGCTTATATCCAGCAGCTGACTTAAAATTGCAGGGCTGGGCCAGCTTTGAATTATTTTTAGCACACCAGGGGAGGAAAGTGTGAGACCACATTCGGAGATTAACAGCTAGACACAATGCCTGAGTTCAGTAAAAACACAGATTGCCCTGGCTTAACAGCCAAAGTCATCAACTCTTGAAATCATCTAAAAAAATCTTTCCTAGCACAGGTAAGATACCATACACCAGACTTCAGAGATCTGTGTGGTTGGGCTAAACAGAAGAGAGCGGAGCAGCACTTAAGGTGAACTTGAGGTTCCCTTATTAGTGTGCTGTTTGGATACAGCAGTCATCTCTCTGCCGTTCCCTTTTAGACAGATGTGCTTTTCACAGAGGCTTCAGACCTCACCTCCAGCAAATTCTGAAGTTATATGAACCACCTGCATGTAAAACATCTGTGGGTCTTGTCATCGTCATCGTGTCGTGTCCCCCCCATATTTTCTGCTTCATTCATGTGCTGGTACATACCGTATTGCCTTCTTACCCAGCCCTGAGGAGTGGATCCCTCCAGCCTTTTTCCTGCAGAGGGAGCGGTTGCCCTGGGATTAGCCTGTGTTCCCCAGCATCTCTGTCTCTCCTACAGAGGCGGAGACAGGAGAGGCCTCATGCAACAGCTGCTAAAGGAAAAAAAAATAGCAGCAGGTCCCTTCTTGCCTTTGCTCTCTTATTGATCACATCTGGTGTAACAGGGATGGGAGCCCCAGTTCCTCACATGTCAGGATCACTGGTCTTCACTCCTACAAGGTGTTTCTAGCTAGTTTTTCTAAAGGGAAGAGGTCTGCATTTTCAAAAGTAACTAGTGATATTAGGATCCTCATACTTTGCCTAGCTTACCTAAAAGGGTTTTGCTCTGAAACTAATGTACTCCCATCCTTGGATTGTAAAGCCTATTATTTAAGGTTTCTATCTCACCCACTGAGTACCAAAAAAAGGCATGGAGGCATCCAGACTCTAGTCCTTTTCAAAAGTCAGACTAACAATTTTAATAATGAACATCAACTTCCCTGTGTTACTCATACAGACATGTGCCAGTTATTCTTTCCCTCTGCCCCATGTAAGAGAGAAAAGTGTCAGAGCTAAAAGGAAAAGGGTGAAAACACCGAACAAATCGATCGCTAGATGTGTCACTTAAATGTCTCACCTGCTAAACCTTCTGAGGATTGGTCGCTGACATTTGCTGATTGTATTTGGTCCGAGATGCTGGGAGACTCCCTGTACTTTGATTTCTTTGTAAGGCAGCTCTCTGCTTTGCTGGTGGCCCTGTTACAAGCAGTTCATGCCAGAATTGCCCTATGAAGAATTAGAAAGCACAAAGCCTCCTAGGAAGTACATGATACATAAAGGCCATGGCAGCAGGGTGCTGTCATGTTTTCTTTAAAAATAAATGGCAAGATGCCCATTGACTTTTCTGGTGACAGGATTTCATAGCATGTACACAAAGCCAAGGTTTGAGTGCTGCTGAGGTCTCGATTTCCTTCCTCATGAGTAAGAAAGAGAGTAGGAATTTTTAAAATCCTAAAACCAGCTTTGGTATTTCAGTGCTATCTCCTGTCCCTGCAAGAAAGCCTTGTATATTCTTGCAGGTTTTTTAATGGTTGTCGTTAAAAGTTCATTCTCCTCATCCTTACTGACATAGTTGGCTGTAGCATAACTTTTTAATCTCAGCTGAAATGGCTTAAGATGGCTATGTTATGCAGAGCATCTCCAGGATAACAAAGCTGGAAGCAGATTCTGTAGTTGTAAGAAAAATGAGAGCAACATCAATAAGCTAATGCCAGAAAAAGTGTAGGTCCAGCAACAGCAGAGGCAGAAGACACAGAGAAATGGCAATAAATTAGAGTTGAATCAACTGAGACCACGAAAATAGTGCTTAAGTGCAAATTAGTTTATGAGCAGAACTGATCCATCTAAAATCTCTTAAATTTGGCTCCTACCTGCATTGGCACAGCTTCTGAGTGCCCACATGGGAAGCTCATTAGCTGCTCAGTGGAGCTCTTCACCATGACCTTCATATTATTTCATTTTTACAAACATCTGACTGCTACATAGGTATTGTTTAAAGTGTTGGGTTTGCAATATGAAGCCCCAGACAGTTTGAGACCTGCTCATTTGAGAACATCTTTTGTAGTCATACAACAGCTACCATGACTATGGAGCAACTTCATCAAGCCCCAGGTTGGGGTGCTTGGTATTTGAATCTATGAGTCAGCTCCAGATTCAGGCATCTCAATGTAGATACCTGCAGAAGCGTCCACACTTGGTGTTAGTGGAGATCTCATTAATACAGCCAAGGGGATCAGAAGAGCAGTTCAGTGAGCAAATGTAGGGATGCAATTCAGTTGTCTCAGTCAGTCATCTCTCGTATCTGCAAGGTCCATGCAGATGCCTCAGGTATCCAGGATTGTTTCAAACAGCATTAGATGCCTATGTTTTAAAAACTGAATTGAGCCCTAACTATCTAGTATAGGATAAAATGCATAACCATCGCTCTCGATCAGTCCCGCTGACTGTATTGATTAGCTCTCCTTGGACTGTGGTGGGAGACTGAAGAAGAGAGGATCCCAAATTCTGAACTGACTGCTTTCAGTCCAAAGTGAACTAAACCTCTGTGTGTCCAGGATCCTTTCCCAAATGTGTTTGCATTGATTGCTAGTGTTTATGACAGTCACCTACTTGTTACCTTAGTGAGGAAGACAAAAAAATAGTATTTACAGGCAGGGCATTAAAAAAAATCATATGTATTTTCCATTTTTTTCTGCTTTTGGACCGTGTTGAGTTACACTGGGTTATGTGCCTACTTTATTAACACACACTTTATATATATGCGATATATATACAGGTACTTTGAACAAAGGTTAAAGTCACTTCAAAATTTGGAACAGTCTTGAACACCTATTTAAATAAATATTCACATCCATGATTAAACATCATTTCTGTCCTCTCTGTCTGACATCAGCTGTGCTGTGACATTAGCCAGCTAGTCACTGATACTTTCCAGACACTCCCTCGCAGACTGAAACCCTGAAAAGGATTTCATTTGCTTTTCACATTATCTTGTCTGGCTTCACGACTGTTTAAGGTGAAGTATGCAGAAACAATGTCCCTGGCTTTAAACATGAACTCGGGCGAAAGGCAGGGAAAAAACCTGGGAAAAAAACCAAACAAGTGGGCAGCAAAGCATAAACAATGTGACAAGACTTTTCAATACACTGCAAAGCTATTTCCATGTCTGTTCAAAAAAGACTGCTTCCATGAGCAGCAGAAGGGTCCCGCCACTGGCTGCCTATGGGTTTGTGGCCTCTGTCCCCAAAACCTCTCCCCTACCACACCTCCACCTCCCCACAACCCCTGCAATATCTCCATGAAGAGTCCAGGATGGTTGAGAGCCACCTAGTTGATGCATGTCAGCCAAGGCATGTAGCAGCCGAGCCTGGATCCATCTCTATTTATCAAAAGCTTGTAGTGCGGGCACTGATTTGGGCCTTTTCCATCCACTCAGCATTTTCACAGAACCCCCAGGAATGTAGTTATTTTGAGATTTCCACATCTCTGCCAGGTTAAGCGGATGTTAGCCAACAAAAGCGTAACAGACAGAGACAATGCAATCACAGAAGCCTTTTGCTCATAGTAAAGCAGAAAAAAACAGGTTTCAAAGGTATTTCCTGAGTCAATGGGGAACCCCTCCTATTTCATTCATCCTGGAGGATGTGCGAATTGAAAGTAGCGCACTTCTTCCGGTGAAAATATTTAGTTTCTACAAAACCTGAAGCAAAAATTATGTTTGATGGTGCACTGATGTCACAGAGGAAGAGTAAAAGCCATGTTAAAATAAATGGCCACAACATCAGTACTGAGTTTGCTGGGTTTTGTCTGCTAGACATTGCACAGAAAAGGTGAACCTTCATATTTCATCCAGGAGTTTCTGGATTTTTCCATGGGGAAAGGCAAGGAGCACAGACCTACCATACCTGCCTGTGGATTCAAAAAGAAAGAGAGATACAAAATCAGAAAGCAAACAGTAAAAGACACAGAGAAGGAGAACTAGAGAGAAACCATTGCTTTCCTGCTGAAGGCAGGCAGGTAAAGTTTAAAGTGGAGTCAGAGTCAGTTAGGAGAAGAAGTCAATGTTAACATCCAGTATTTCTCCACTGCTTTGCCATTTATTAGCAGAGAAGAGAAAAGGCAGTTTCCCTGAACACAAAAGGAGTCAGACAGCAATAAGCAACACCCTGGCTCATCAGAAAGCAATTCCTGATCATGGGAAAGTTTGTTTTCTCAGCGGTTGTTCCTTTCTAAGGGAGAATAGTGCCATGACCTCTAAAAAAATTGCAAGATCCAGCAACTGCCATGAATATTCAGTGGCTCTGTGGTCATAGCGGTTGTGCTGGATGAAGAAAACTCAGAGGTTATTAGCACTCTGTGGGTTCCCTCATACCGCACCTCTGAGTCTACAAACTCTTCTGGGATTTGTCTCTCTGCCCATTGATTTAGACCTAAAATGCTCCCGTTTTTGAAGTTTCACTGAAAGCCCTTTGGAAATTTGCTTTAAATAATTTGTACGTTTCTATTTAAAATTTTTTTTTGTTTCAGATTTTTAAAAATGTGGCATTTCTCTACTTACCAGCTCCAGTCCTCTTTCTTCACCCAGAGGAACTCTCTCTAGGCTTTTCTGGGGACTACATCCCTGGGCCTGGGTCTGGCTTTATGCTGTCTCTCCTGTTTTCAGACACATGCACACCTTTTTGCTCAATAATGCCAAACAGGTCCTTTGTGTGTCACGCTCCTTAACACCTAGACAGAAGAGGCGGCAGCAGGGAGAGGCTGACCAAATGGGGTGGAAATGGAGGAAGAAGCAGGGTGAGGTAGACGCTTTTCACCATGTGAGTTAGAGATCCCTAAGCAAACGCCATGAGCAGCGCAATTTTTTACATAGAATTGCACACATTGTCAGCACAAGCAGCAATTTTGACCCATATAAAAAGCGTTATGGTTTGTTTTTTCCTTTCTCTTTCTTTTTGTCTGGGGCAGGAAAAGAGGGAAACTCTTCTCATAGTTCTTTCATACCTTAAATGAAAGTTTCACCATCTCCTTATCTGCACAGCTTATATGAACACGTCATGCAGTGATTTGCTTCTGTCAGGTTTGAGGTAAAGCTAAAACAAGACTTTTCCAAAACAAAATAAGCAACAAAGCATTTTTGTAATTACGAACACATTTTCCCTTCTCTTTCCCTCAGACAACACATTCTCCATTGCGGCTATCCTGTGATGTATTTTCACACCTAAAAAAATTATTTGGTGGGATGATCATTATTTTGTTATTTGTGAGATCTACAAAGGTCTTTCTGACAATAAGCTTTAAATAAAACCTTTAAATAGAGAAGAAAAATGAATTATCAAACTCTGGAATTACACTGCACAACAACCCACAAAACCATTTCAAGGAAGCAATCAGCCAAGACGTGGTGAGTTTTACTTACTATTGAGGTAATGGCTTTGCAAGCAGAGAATTTACTTTCAAGAGTAAGCAGTCAACTGTTTGGGAGTATATCAGCCATGAGAGGATATGCTTCCTTCAAGTTATTGTTGTAACTAACTCATCTTTATATGAAGAGAACCAGGCAGCATTAAGTGGATATGACAGAGGTTAGCTGAAGTAAATGGCTGTGTGCTTGCAGAGCTTTTCTTTTTCACAGTTAAACACGTTTTTCAAGGGGATGTTGGCAGTGCCGATTGATTCCAGGAACGTCTGCATTTGCACAGCAGAGAGGCATCTGGGCCCGTACTGCAGGCAGATAAACACTGGGAAAATGCAGTTGTGTTTAGTGAATAGATTAGTCAAGAAAAGACAGATGGCAATGAACGAACTAACAAACAGCCTTTTTTTCTTTTTTGGTAATGAAGAAATTATAGATTTCTCCATTCCAGTCCCTCCGAGAGGTTTCCCCCTACACCCTTGAAGACACCGTGACTCCTATTTTCTAAGTCTTTGTTCAGCACAACGTGCATGAATCTGTGCACGACAGCTGCAACCCACTGATGTCTTATTGCTGGAGCGTCTTCAGCAACAGACTTTCCAAACAGCTGGCAGATTTCCGCCAGCAGAGAGGCCAAGCTGGAGATTAAGGCTAGAGACTCTTTATAGTATTCTTTCATTACTCACTAAATATTTTACTGAAGTCAGGCATTTCTCCTCCAGAAAGACTATGAAGTGGGTTTAACCTCTGCTACCCTATGGAGAATGGCATTGAGCCATTTAAGCAATGAGTATTTTGAGAAAGGCACTTCACATAGTTCATGGACACCGGTGAGCTATTCCCATTAACAGGGGGAGTCCATACCTAAGCATGATTGTCATCTTTTCCTATGTACAGCTGCAGGATAAAAGAAAGTCTGGTAACATCTGAGGGTACTAATCCATACATTATCTGCACAGCAGTTACACATTGTAAAGAAGTCAGATGTTCTTTCCACAGGCGCAACCCCTCCGCAAGACTTAGTGAGATGATATGTGATAAATTTGGGCAGCACAGATGTTTACTTTGCCTGAAAGTCAACCAGCCAAATAAACAAAAGCGTCCCATTGCCCAGTAGAGTTGTCTTTATTATGGCTGTCTTCTCTACCTTGAGGGAGATTCCCAGGACCATGTGCTAGGCAGTGCTAAGAAAAAGACTAGCAATGGAGAGCCCTTATGATACCATGCCTTTCAATAGCCAAGAACTGTCATCACTTTATTAAAAAAAAAAAAAAGAAAGAAAAAATACCTATGTCAATCAACAGAAAAGCAACGTTTAAAGAAAAGTAACAACTCTGCAACAGTGCCTCAAGGAAAACCCAAAGAAAGGAGAGCAGTCCGTGGGCCACGGTGAAAATCACTGTGCCATTGTGATGAGAAACGTGCAAAAATTCTCTCCGCTGGAGTACCATGGTCCGCTGAGACATTCATAGCAATGCCAAAATACAGAGAGACTAACATCCTGATGATTTTAGAGATAATGAACAACAATACTACCTTAGGGACTCTACAAGAGAAACAGAAAGACTCTGGCTCTGCGTTATCACTGAGCCTGATTCACAGGGTGCAAAACTGAAAGGTTTTAACTGAAACAACTAAGTGTGCTTGTTAAATATTGCAAGTACCACAACTTCACTCTGAGTAATTTCTAAAACATCTTATATATCGGCGAATACTATCATATTCTATATTTATGATATTATAAACAGAGCCAGTACAATCTTGCATATTATTCCACTGTTCTGATTTATGATTTCAAATCTGCATCTTGAGTTACAGCACAGCACATGGGGCCGTCACAATCCAGTTGTGGGATTCTTCTGCTTTTCTACAATGAGATCGTCCAGCCCTGACCCGCAAACCTGAATCTCTAAATGTTAGAATAATTTCATGAACATGTGTCAGGGGAAACTACCCCAACTGCCTAGTACCAGAAAGTAATTTTCAACATGCCATAATGTTGCCAAATCATTTTGAATGTATTGGCCTTTTTTTGCAGATTGTACACTCCTCAGAAATACAGTATTTAAATCATGCCACACATAGTTAATTCATATCACCTTGAAAATATATATACAAGTTAATGACTAAAATCACACTGAGCTGTAAGAATTTTACTGCAAATATCTCCAGCAGAGGTACTATGCAGTGTGGAGAGGATGGAGAGGGAAGAGTGGGTCAACTGCTTCAAAAGAGATGCAAAGAATCTCAGTGAACATCACATGCATCATCAAATAATAGGGAAGATAAAAAAAGAAACATAGGGATTCATACTTAAAATAACGTGCAGAAGCAGACTAGAAGAATTAAAATAATAATAATAGCATTTATATACATTCTTAATGAATTAAGAGCCTCTGCCTACCAAGTAAATTTGCAAAATTAGACACAAAGCTCATGGATGACTTAACATGCTACTCATAAAATAGCATAAAATACAGCAGCATTTACTGCATTAAGACGCAGTAAACTACTTAACATATAATTAAGGACATAGCAAATTAAAAGGTATTTCTTGAAGGAAATTTTGCAGAATAGGTTGCCATGGTAACTAATAAAAATCACTGTCTATTGTTAAACTTAGTACTTACCAACTTATTACAAGTAAAAGGAAAAACCATTTTAGGTAGCCAGTGTACTCTGTGATTAACAGCTAAAAAATCAAAATGCACAAGGAAATCGCTAATTTTTGTTTCAATTCATAGCTCACTTCATGTTTGGAAATAAGTAGCAAGAGCAAAAGTTAAAAAAAAGGATAAGCTGTTGTAGAGAGACATTCTCACTTTTTTGAGGCTTTTTTCTAACTTTCAAAGAAATGGACTGATTTGGATTGATTTCCTGTTTCACCTCAAGCTGCTAAAGTTCAGAGCTCTTGGAAAATCATCAAATGTGTCCTTCCAAGGTCACTCTGTGTGGAAAATAATGAAAGATCAGATTCTTTCTGACAAATACACATCCATCAGTTTCTACAATAGATGCTCTTACTGTATATGAAGAAAATAAAAGTAGGCTCATTTTCAGAAGCGGCTGCTGCCCTTTAATGTGGGACAATAGGGAACAGAAAAACTTTTCTTTGTTTTTAATATGGAGCGCCCAACTTCTCTCTTTGTGATGTGCATGAAACAATTCTATAAGGGTGAATTTTTTAGGAAACAGCATTTAAGCATTTCTTGAAATTGTTTCCATGACATCATACTTGAAGAACGAATCTCACAGGCTGACTAAAGAAAGTCTTCATTATTTTCACTGCCCAATTTGAAAAGCAAGTGATAAAATCAAAGAACAAGTATTCTATTTTTAATCTATGTTCATCATCAAGTATCCCTAATATAGCAAATAAATAAATTTGAATTATTGGATTAATTCCCTGAAGTTGAGAAACAGTCACTTTCAAAGATGTCAGGAAGCAAGCTGAGGATTTGGCCCAGGCATTTAACTAATATAGCACAGGAAAAATATAAAAGAGTGTATTTATGCACCTATCCAGAGTTTACTGACTCATAGCTCTGATGTAATTTGCCACCTGACTACATTTTGGAAAGAAAACATTGTTTGATGCACACAGAAATAGAAGTGACCATTAGAAGGCAGGTAGAAGGGAATACAGGCTTCATAAAGTATCATGCTTTAGTAAAACTCTAAATACGGCATCTTACCATCACATCTGAAAAATTAATTTGTATTGGCTTTCTGTGCTATGAACTGAAAGACTGGAAGAACTTTAGTAAGAGGCACAGGAGACAACTGCATTACAAAGAGGCCAGCAAACTGCAGCAGGGAGGGGGAGCTGTGAGAAAACTGAATACATGATGTAGGTCTCAACTAGACAGGAATATGATAAGCACCCACCTGTACTTGTACAGAGTGAAAACGACCTAATGCATAGGTATCTAACATCCAAATTCAGCCAGAAGCTGAATTTTTATAACATGCCATAGAAATAGATCAGGAAAGATCAAGAGCATTGCCGCTGTCCTTAATCCTGCCAGCAACAGGGAATTTGCCTTGTAAAGCTCCCTTTTTCTCCTAGCGTGTCCCACACATTGACGAAATCCCAGTCATCCTGCCTGGAAAGGGCTCTGCCCCAGTCCCTAGAGTGGCAATCCAGTCAATCCTGTGAGTGATCAAAGCACATAGACCTGGGACCTGCAAAATATACAAGTGCCATTAGAAGGACCAACACACCCTACTCATGCCAGTAGCTGTAGCCAAAATACCATGCCTCAGAAATCATCAAGAGAGGCAAGAAATTAATTTTGGTCCTACCAAACAGCTACTCCCCACCCCCTCACCCCCCAAAAAATCATATTAGGACAAAATACATGTTCAAATCAACGTTGCTTTCACCCCCCTGCAAGATGCCAACATATTGGACACAAAGGGATTTGGGTCACAAGATTTTTTTTTTCTATGCCCAGGAACGGCTCTATTTTCTGCCACACGCACTCCTCCATATAGCTCTGAAAGTCCATCTTGTCTCTACTGCCATGTTTGGAAGACGAGCTCAGACCTCATTCTTCAAATGGTCAGAAATCTTCTAATTTCCAGTCTAAATTTATGACCAAGTGTACAACACTTTGAGCTCATGCCAGTACTTCCTCTTAACTTGAAAAGATCTTGCCTTTTTTACCTCCTTCCCTCTCCTGAATGCATTTATACATGAATCATCATATTCCCTTTCAACCCTTTGGTAGGCCAAACAAATCTAGAAGCAATGGGACAGTCATGTACAGAGCATTTTGAATGATTAAAAAAAATTAATGTAAGAGTCAGACAGCCTCACATGGCACCTATATGTATTATAACAACCACATAAGATCTATATCAACCTGCATTTTGAATATAATTTAGAAGACTTAGTCTGCTTCTCTTCCATTTATTAGGATTCTAAGTGTATGCAAAGGAAATACAATTGATTATTATCTGAATTTAATCTAAAAGCAAAACAAAACTCAATCTTAACAAATTAGACAGGTAGCAGATAAAATAGAAACTGGTATGTTCACCTAATTGAATATTATACTAAACTATGAAAGCAGTTCATTAACTCCAATAAAGTTTCTCAGCATAAAAAGGCAATTAAGTATAGTGTCATCTTAAAGAAAAATCTTTAAACTTATTCATTAAATATATTTAAATGGTATTTATGGAAAAGAACATGACTTTTTATTAAATGGTCTTAATGTATTTAACCTGAGCAGATGAGATTCATGCTGGCTGATTTTTGAGGGTGAAGAAGAGGTGAAAAGAAAGTAACTAAGTTGTGTCAAAAAATGTATAGCAGTTTGTGTTAAAGGATACAGTCTTGCAAAATTATTTTAATATTAAATATTTCCATAAGTGGCCAGTACACTCTGTGAGCCTCTTTGGACTTGGATTTCTAATCCATGGCTTCTGAGTTTAGGATCAGACCAGAGCACACAGGGACAACAGAGAACTCGAAGTTTGGATGCACTTTGCAAGAAAATGTCCATGTACCCTGGCCAGTTCTTAACCAAACTAGAAAGACTGAATCAATTGTAGTTCTCAAACATATAACAACAGCTGAAGCCAACTCAGAGCAGAACAAAGATTTCAGCTTTTTAGTACTGTCTCCTCCTTTTTTCTTCTCCACTTCCTCCATTTTAATTAAAAATTAATTAAAAGGCATATCTAACTCTTTAATCATTGTATGGGTCTGCAAAGCCAGAGGCATTGCCTCAAATGCCACAAGGGAAGCAAGGTCAAACCTACAAAGAGCTTGGATATGAAACTTCAGAGAAAATCCACCATCAAGGCAAGAAAGTGTCAATTACAGATAGTCTGAAGCCAACACTGTTTTCATGGAACATAGAAAAACTGCTCAGTATTTTTCAGATAAAAATCTCCAAAATTCAGCTCTTTCATTGCTCTAGTGCCAGTGGATCAGCTACTCCTGTCACTGAGTCAGTCCCAACTAAATTATTCAGAGAAGGGCCTGTAGAAATGGTATCTTTGATTGAAATACAAAAAGAGGGGTTTATCACAGCCTAAAAAAACAAGAAATCAAAGCTATGATACCCTCTGTTGATGTAAATAGTTTTGCATCCAGTTGTCCACCATGTTATGCAAGCCATATTTCCATCACATAGTCCTCCAGTAGAGTGAGGTTTTCACCAAACTGGTTATAACCTCTTAGAAAGAAGAATTAAATGCATCTGTCAGAAAATGCCAAAAAATTGTTTTGCATCATGTCATTATCCTTTAAGTTCTAATTTTTTTCTTTAATGATCAAAGGCACAGCTCAACGTATGATAAGGGAAATAGCTTTTAATGACTGCAACCAGTGAAGTTGAAAGCTGCCTTTCTCTATTCCGGGTCCAGCCCTTTCCTGCTGTGATCTGCCTTCATTCAAATTCCTGCAGTCAGCATATACCATCACACTCATCACAGTCTCACCTAAACCAACACACCCATCACAGTACCACCTAAAATCAGGAGGCAACCTTTCATACAGTTGCCCATATTTCTGCTCTTCCTGGGGATGGGATACAAGCGATGGATAGCTCCCTTGCTAAACGGTTCATGGTTGTACTTCCTTTAGTCTAAATTTATACTGTTCCTCCAGTACCTGATTTAGACAGTCAAAGGGCCAAAACCTACTGCTCCCTGGGAGTCTCTGACAGCAGAGGTGGCTTCTGCTGAAAATAAGCAAATTCCATTGCGTGGTGGCAGACAGATATACAACTGATGGAAATCAGGAAACTCCAAAAATGCTTCTCATTTAAAGCAGGTGATTTATGAAACCTACAACTTGACTTAATTACAAGGTCAACGGGGAAGAGTTCCCCTCAGCATACTGAATGCAGAAAAGGAACCCGACTCCCGGCTGAATCTGTACAGTGCTGCTGAAGCAGGGCCGAAGGAAAGAAATAATAACTTAAGTATCAAGTCACGCACGGGCTAGCTGCCAAAGAGACATCACTCCCTCTGCCAGCAACACAACTGTCAGTAGATAATCGCTGAGCCAACCTGACAGTGCAGTAGGAAAGTGAGGAGACTGCCACATTTCGCTCTCCAGCGTGGCTGCAAGAACCCCAAGGCTTGCTGCTTGGCAAGCGAAATGCTACAGTTAATTACTGACATTACAGGGAGAGGCTGATAGAGGCTGAACATCAGGTTTCCTCCTGTTTCATCTGCCAGGAATGCAAAAATCTGACTTTAGTGCTGGAATGTGAGCATGGAGAAGATAAAACCAGCAGCCACGGTATGGCAGTGCATCCAACCCTCTTGGCCAGAACCACCAGTGAAGAAAATGCACTGGAAAGTGCTGTTCTGCTCAGAAAAGCGACTAGGTAAACACATCAAATTCTGCCCAACGCAACTCACAGGGCAAATCCTGTACTGGCAGAAAGAAGAGAGTCCATACTCCAACGCCGGAGGATGCGGGACACCAGAACTTGCCTGGCATTTATTTGTCCTGGCTGTTATCTGCCCAGTCTTGTATTGAAAATCTGGTAGATGAAAGCCATTTCTACCCACTACAGCTTCTAAGTGTTGAATCAGGTCTCAGAGGTTTGGGTTTTAATATCTGGGCAGAGAAAAGAAACAAACACTACTCCTAATCTGACCCAACGCAGCAGAGGGGGACCTGTCTAGCAAGAGATTTGAGTCCCAAAACCTTCTGCCACTGCTGGAGATGATATACTGCAGTGCAATCTCCCCATCCCCACAGCAAGTGTCCTCCACACAGAGAAACAGAGTGCCAAAGAGGAAAAAGTTTAGATCTCGGCCGAACTTAGATCTAAGATTAAACAGAAACATTTATCATCCTTCTATGCATTCTCCTCACAGGTTGGTTAGTTGAATACTGAAGCTTACTAACAGCTGATGGATGCTACAAATATGTCTGGAAAATTAAAAGCTTAAGTCCTCATGTGGAAAATAATAATCAGTACAGCTACACAGATCCATGTTACAAACATCTACCTAGAAAAATTAGAAAATACTGCCCACAGACTCCTTTTAAAAGTAGTGGGGGATCACAAACCCATGTCTCAAGAGTCCAGGACCAGCAGATTGTCTGAGATTCATTTTATAATTTAAGAAAGAATTCAACCTTGGCATTTTTTTTTGGTGAAGCAATCCTCTATTAAGGGCTCTTCACACTCTATTAGCTGAAGAAATGCCAACAGAAGTTAATTTTTTATTGAACTATCTGTTTTGCTCTCATTGTTTTCTTGCTTCAAGGAGAAAAAAGGTCACCTGGTTTATAAAAATTACCATTTAATTAGACAGCTTGAAATCAGAGGCTTCAACAACATCACAAAGGAGATTTATAGTCCAATAAAATAGGTGAGCACTCAACATCTTCACAGAATCACGGCATATTGTTTTCATCACTCTCTTAAATCTCCAGCTACTCTCTCAAGCTTCCAAAAAACCCCTGGTGATACCTGTATGCCTGTACAAGACCTCTACAGCACCTATACAAAACCTTAAAGTAGAGATGAGAATTACAAGGTAGTTGTAATTTCATCTGCACCATGCATACATTCCCAGGTGAGGCAAACCAGTGCAGTTCTGCTCACAACAACAGAGCTAATTTTTCTACCACTGTCCAGCAACATATCCTTTAGTATTTAGCTCAGTCAAGGTTTTCACTTCACAGCCTCACTAATGGGCCTTGCTGATCCCAGTTATGTTCCTGTTCTAACTGGCCAGTAAGGAAGTAAATCTCTAGTGGTGCAGGCTTTCCTTTCACGCAAGCCACTGGAGTTTATTGAACAGCAGAACATACGCGTGGGTTGCATGGGGAAATCTTTTTCCCAGGCTAGAGAACGGCAGTGCTGTTGCGAAGAGCCTGTTCCGTCATGGGAGGCAAGAAACAGGCAGACAACTCCCAGGCTCACTTTCGTTGAGTGCTCTGCTTAAAACCAATCAGGCTCTGTGGGAATCAGAGTTGCAGTCGATCTATGTGCATGAGAACAGTATTATAAATGCATGTTTTGCTGCCTCAGCATGAAGCCTGATCAGAAGATAAATATATTTGCTGAACAGTATAACCGTTGTTGTTATCATGGAAAAAACAGTGAAGCAGGACTGATGAGAGAAAAAAAAAAAAATACTTTGACTATGAAAATCAGTGAGTGTTAATATCTGCTTCTTGGGGGACTGACCCAGGAACATTTTTGCCCTTGTCTGTTGATAATTCTGTGGACGTACTTCCAAGGTCATACTCTTGAGACACTGAAGGGAAGAATTGCTTTCTAGTGCTAGGTGAAGGGATGCTTTGGTTTTACAAGCTTAATGAAGTTAGCACCTTCAGTTAGTATTTTATATACAATTCAGTCTTATGAACAATTCATGATCTGGCAAGGAGATTAGGATTAAAAGATTATGTAAACAGTGTTTCTGAATAGGCAGGTTTCTTGGCTTCAAGTCCAAGATGTTACAGAGAAGTAGGATTTAAGAGAACCTAATTGCATATGATACCAAGAATACGCTATGTGATAACACTGTGTATCTTCAAAGTGCTATAGGGAATAATCAAAGAGAGCATTAGCATAATAAGGGTAAATGGATTGTGTAGCCTATATATCCCCTCTTGTTTAGCATCTACCCATCTTTCCAGTACCAAACTGGTGTTTATCTGCTCACTTTTTGTTTTCCATTCAGCACTACATCACTAGAAGAAGCAGATGAAATGAAAAAGATCAGGTGATGGTGAAACCAAGGTAGCTGGTATAACACAGAATGTTCTGGACAACCTAAATACCTTTGTACATTGACAGGGATGACCTTCAGTCCAGAATTGCCTATGTTTTATTACTAAGTTGACACAGTACTGAGGGAGAGGGAACACAAAATCCCGAGGTCTGCAGATGTTAGACATGCTATGAAATATCATGGGCAACAGAAACTCCAAAGAATACTGAGTCCACCAGTCAAAAGCCAAAAACATCCAAATATCCCAATAGCAAAGGGCAAAGAAGTGATTTGTCACTTTTTTTACTTGCTGAGGTCCAAAAGTACTAAGTGTAAGCATTCAAGTTGTTGATAGAAATGCATGCTCATTTGTAACATGAATTTTGCATAAAATATGCTGACTAGCATAGCTCATGACTGCCATTCTGCAGCGTGCTGTGCTAGATGGCCATGGTTTATTAACAGACGGTAGCAGTGCCTAGCTGAAGGCTGCTCGTTTACTGACTTGCTCCATTGCAATCAGGGGGGCTTTTCCTAAACTGTTTTGGGATTCTCCTCTGATTTGTGCAGACAGGAGTACACTGGTACAACCACTGGCATTAATAAAGAGGTGCAGCACATATATACCTCATAAATGCAATAGTTACCTCAGCAGGAATGAATTTTACTTAAAATGAAATATCACATGCAAGTAAAACTGATGTTTCTCTGCAGGAGTCTTGTTTACATGGGCATCCAAAGACAGTAATTGTTATCTTTACAGAGCTAGAGTTTGATGAAAGGCTGCAAGTTGGACCCCTCCTATCAGTACCTGCCAAACATAGCAGGAACTAATTGCATTTTTGCAGCTGACACTTCATGCTGAGAAATAAAAATGGAATGTGATCTTGTTCCCTTGTCAACCAAGACGTGTCAGCATGGGAATCTCTTACAGGTGCTTCCCTAAGACAGGAAAATTAGCAGAACCACACAGGAATTCGGGCATGGTCATTCCCACAAAGGCAATTCAATGCCTTACTACTTATGCAGCAAAATTCCCTTGTGGACATAAGCTCTTATTTGAATCTATGCATTACACAAAGAAATTCTTATAGAGCTTCAGATTTTTTAATGCTCTTAAAGATTATTTCCCCTCTGGTCTAGATATTCTCCTGGGAGAGTTTTGTGTTGCAATTCACTGAGAGTCTATCCACAGTATCCTCCCATGGAGGTAATCTTGCATTTTCTGACTGATGTGAGCAATAAGGCTTTATGTACAGGTACAAGAACTTAAAAAAAAAAAAGAGGGGGGGGGGCTGTATCAAAGTCACATGTACAACCTTAGAGAGAAAAAGAAACAAAGAGTTAATCCAGTGCTAAGAGCCTAAATCAAGTTAAATGAATGAAAATAAAATCATAAGAAGATAGAAAGCTCATTAAAATAGCTAAAAATAAAATTAACATTTTTAAGAGTGCTAATTAACCACTGGAACAATTTATGTTGACATGTGGTAGATTTTCCATCATTTGCATACTTCAGATCTACACACGGCTTCTTTCCAACAAAGAACACTGTTGTTCACACAGAAGTTTTGTGTTCAATGCAGGAATTACTGGGTGAGAAGTTCTGATCTTTGTAGGGATATAGGCAGATCAAATGATTGCAGCAGCCTGATCTGACCCTGAAACCTGTGAATTTCCATCCTGGAAGGGCCATATGCAATTGATGCACCAACAAATGGTACATCTGGTTGATTGCCTGGGGGCAAAAGAAGATTCCAGTTCAGGGAATCAGAAAAACTTGCTCTGGCACAGCTACTTGCAAAAGGCCATTTAAGATGGCATGCTGTGCTGACCGCAAGCCTGCTCTCACTAGGTTGTGTTTATGAACTGTCCATTCAACGGCCCTAGCTTTTTCTTTCTTTCTTCTATTACGATTAATAAGGAGAATCTGTGTGTACACACACCCTTGTACATACTTTTTTTTTTTTAAGTGCTTTCGTTCTTTGTACAATGTTGACTGTTAAGGCAAACCCATAGAAGCCAATAATTCCCATTGCACGACGCATCTCTTTTGAGTGTTTGTTGCCTACAGCAGTTATGTAACTGGCAAGTTTGCTTCCAGTAGGTTGAACCAATTAAAAAAATTCTTCAGCTTTAATAAACTGATACCCTACTGCTCACCCTAGAACATTCCTGTTGTGAGCAAGTGCTCTACATCATCCTCCTATGTTGTTTTATTTCAGTGCCCCTAGCTCCCAAGAAGCATGGAGCTAAAATGAAAATGCTGAAGAGCTTCCAGCGTGAAGCTGCTCTTTCATGTAATTAGGCCTGCTGCTAATAGCCTTCCATTACAGCCATGGCACAGGTTTTGCTAATCCATTACAAATGATTGGTTGGAATTTAAAACGCTGCTGCAAGCGCATTGGTTTTCATGTTGAGCTCAAATTGTCAGATTTCAAACCCTTTTACCCTCTGTAAGTGACAAGGTGGGCCATGTTACAACAGCTGTTACCTAAGGGAAGTGTTGAACTTATCACTTGGACCCTCCTTGGGGCTCACCTGTGAGGTATTTTCCTGAAAATAATGAGACTGGCTTTGCCCATTTCTGGTATCAGCACGAGCTCCGAATTCAGACACCAGGCTCTAACAAAGGGCTTGCTGCATAAATCTTGCCACTAACCAGCATTGCCTGCAGTGCTGCAGCTTGCCTGAAGAGATGAATGCATAGGTAATTGAGCTTGAAATTTCTGACAAATTTTCTGTTAAAAAAATTCTTAAAGAAATCTCAACAAAACTAAGAGCACATGCAACACCTTGAATTTCACTCTGAGGTGCTTAATTTGTTTGTTCTTATGTATTAACGAAAGCCCACAGTAAGTTCACACTGAAAGTTACAGAAAACATTTCCTATTTTTGAAGTGCCATTTTATTTAAACATTGCCCTGTGCCAGAGCCACTATCCATAGACCACTCAGTTCCAAAGCCATATTCAAATGCACATTGCAATTAGCTGATAGCCTGTGAGCCTAAAGATAGGGCAGATGAAGGATTTAGCTGAATCAGTTTCTCATATATTTTTGGAAGAATTCAGTCAGCACTAAGATAGGTAAACACAGGCATGTAAAAATGCAGGTGTCTACATGTGAGCCAGGGTCCACACGTCTGTTAAAGTCAGTGAAGCTTAGAGAGCCAAGCACCTCACTTGACAGTGGACACTTACTCACTGCCTCATGAAATCACACCTTTGCTCCACTGTCTGTAAGGAGTTGAGCTTGATTGAGTTGCTTCCTCATAAATCTCTGCTGCCCTTTCCAATGCTCTAAAGCATCCCACGAGACCTGCGCTGGCAGCTGCATGAGTATCTCCCAGACTTGAACCACATCCCCTCCAGCCCTGGGCGGATGTCCTAGACACTCAACAACATCCCAAGCAGCACCAGACACCCGAGAGTAAAGAATGGAGCAGAGTCCTAAATCCACTCAGATTTTAATAGCAGCGCAGAGGCCTAGCTCACCTGTAGACACCTGCATTTAAGGGTTTTAACCTGAAACAGAGTGTCTGAAGCTGATGAACTGAGGGAGAGCAATTGGTTCTTCTTCCTTGAAGAGCATCTCAAAAAAGAATCCAACAAAATACAGCAAAACCCTCCACTAGAAATCATCTAGTTTATTTTTCTTCACAGGAAATGTTCTCTTTACCTCTATCCCTACTTAGTACTGGTTTAAGTAGCAGTTAATTAACGAAATGGCAAACAAAATCAAATGAGACTGCTGAAATTCAGTTGCACATCGCACCTCCATGATGCCAGGGGGAGAGAAAGGCCCAAGATTAAGAGAAAGTTCTCTCTACAACTCTCATTACATTGCAACTTTAGTATCATTTAGCAAACACGACCCTTTCTGTACAAGATTACAAGCACAGAAAGGGCTTTTTATTGTGCGAGTTGCACTTACACACTGCCATCTTGTGTTGCTAGTGGATAATCCGTTTTGCTGAACTTCAGAGCCCAACATGCTCCAAATACTTTAGCGAGGATCAAAATACACAGATACAACAACGTTGGTAAGGTGGGTTTCTCTGCCTGTTCCCCTCCAGGGAAAGGAGAGGAGGAAGGAGTTTTCATTGCACACATTTGCCAACTCGAATTTGCAAACATAGGTTTGAAGGAGCCTTGTTAAACCAGGCCTTTAACAAGGGTGAGAAACTCAGCTTCAGCTCTGCAAGTTTCAACTTCAGCTCTTTGAGCCCCACTAAATCCGAAATTCCACTCGCTGTTTGCTCACAGGCAAGCAATTTGGTACAACCTAATGAAATAATCCAGTTTTTTGCAGACATTTTGTGGGAAAATGAAACTGGAGCCCGCATGGAAATACTTGACACCATTTAGGAAAAGCCAGCCTGGCTCAGAGCGCTTCACTCCAGGCTGTGGGACACCAGCCAGGCACCTCTAGCAGCATCACAGACCACAGGTTGCTGAGTTTTCTTCTCTCTCTCCATTCTTCACACCCAGGTGATTTCTGTGCCCAATGATTCCCAGGGACAGGGCAACACGGCTGGGCTCAAGATGCAAAAGATGGTATGGCCATCCCTGACTTTTCCCACAGCTTTGCCGCATAACACAGTGCTGGGAGAGGGGAAATCATGGATAGGCTAGGGTAAATTCATTGATGCCTTGGAGGTTGAGAAACTTTGACCTGTGACAAAAAAATTTTGTGTCTCAGTGTATTTCAGGGCTGGTGATGGGGGACTGTGGGGATCCAGAATTTATTGGGAGTGTGCGGGGGGTGGGGGTGTCATTGTTCATAGTCTGATGCTGCCTACCATAAAAGAAGGCTGAAAACCAGACAGTGTAGAGGGGCATCGGCACCATCTCCAGTAGGTATGTGCCTTAACTGAGAGCCTGATCTGCACAGCACCTAATTTGGGTTCCTATTCTGAATAGCTCTCAGGGAAGCAATCTTCTTCCACAAGCAGCAGAGAGGACCCCAGGCTCCCAGAGAGCTGTGTCAGCAGGCAGTGTGAATATCCCTCCATAGTCTGTGTTTGAGGACTAGGGTCTTCATACCCCAGAGTTCTCACCTGTTGTCTACTGTGTCATTACTTACCACAACAGTGGAAACCAAATGAAGTATCTTTACCAGTCCACTTTATAGGAGACACTTGAACTGAATACCAAAAGCTAAGGCCAAGTCACAAAGCTGGTTGGCAACTTTGGGTTGATGAGGCATTTTAGAATTTTTTTTCTTCCCCAAAGCAAAATTTGAAAATAATGTTTGGCACTTTGTAAATCAGCATTTATTAGCAGGGAGTTCCCTGGCGCAAGGCAGAACCCATCTATTCAGGGGAAAGATCAATAAACCGAAGCAAAACAGGAGACAGGTGGAGTTACAAGCAGAAGTTATAGGAGGCCCACACAGGTGAAGTTCTCCCACTACACCAAAACAGCATGATCTTCCCTTGCTGCCCCCAGCTATTGCAGCCATGATCTCTCTCCCCAATCTGCTAGCTCTCCTATCCATCCCTGAGATCCCCGGAGAGGAAGGAGCATCCTAAGCTGCTTTGGCACCCTTATTGCGGCTCCTCATGATACCACATACAAGCTCAAACTCCCACACCGCCCAGCTGTCCTCTTCTTCTGTTTCATCCACAAAATGCTCCCCCAAATTCCTCTGATCCACATCCCATGTTTTCTTCGCTGCTTCCAAGGATGCGGACACAGAAGAGTACGTAACTGGGCATGAAAGGATTTGGGGAAGCCACTGACCAAAGCAATTTGGGAGCCACCACTGAAAAACACATAGCACACATTCCAGCTGCGTTTTCAGAAGGAGCAGAACCTAATCCAAAATATTTTCAGCACCTCATTTCTAGCCACAGCAGAGAAGTTTTGGGAAACTACCACCTCTTCCAATTGTCATGCTTCAGGGATGAGCATACAGGACAAAGAATCAGTCTGGCCACTTGTATTAAATGTTGAAGGGAAAGAGCATGAGGAGCTTGATGGGAGAACTATATACAAAATTTGACGTCTACTGTAAAGGAAAAAGAGAAAAGCAAGAACTATTGTTCTTGCAAATATTTAGGTGGACATCTTAATCCTTTCATAAAAAATATTTTCCCAAGATGAAATTCAAACAGTTTTATATTTCAGCAAATCACCTTAGACACATTTAGCTGGATAGAAAGAAAAAAACCTTCTAATAAATGCAACATCAGAAATTTTATTTACAAATATACTGTAATTCAACAACCATTCTTCACTCAGTTTGTGGAGGAAAAAGTGATAGTTACATTTTCCAAATGGGAAAAGAGAACTCTTCCCCTTAAATAGATTCCACAGAATATTATGCCAACACCACTGAGCAAACAGATTATTCTTTGTATTTAAGTTTCAAAAAAGCACATAATTTTAGAAACCAGCATATGGAAAGCAAACACATTTGTGTGCATTTAAATGCAGCTTCATATTAACCTAGAGAATTCACTTTCAGTATATGTCAAAAATAAAGACAGCAATTGCAAATATATATTTATATTAGCTATTTCTCTAATGCTCATTTCAAGAGCTTAGAAACAAAATACCCTCTTCATATACCATTGGAAAGTCAACTAGTTGATTATAAGCCTCAAAAATATTTTGAAGTTATTACTGAAAATATACTTATTCTCCCTTGTGCTCTCAGTATTTGAAGCTGAAAAAGTGAATGCATTTTCCCCAGATATTTCCTTACCGCAATTACTTTCTTATAAATAAAGTTATATGAAGAATACAATGCATTGCTATGAAGACTAGACAAGCAAGAGTTACTCTTAGAAAAAACACACATACACACAATATATATATTTATAGATCTACATCAGCAGCAATCACCTCTTCTTTTATCTGCAACAGTGGTTTCATATCTTCATTTGCTTCACATGGAGGTTGGTTGTCCAGCTATTAGAGAGAGGCAGAAGAAGTTGTAATTAAAGTGTAGCTACTGAAGAATCATAGTGACAAAAATTAAAATTTCCAAGTTAAAAATAGTCAGATAATGGTATTTCCAATACCTATTGAAAATGGTAACACAAACTAAGGTATACATTCTGAATCCAGCAATCCAAATTTAATGAACAATACAAATTGAGTTTAACCCAATTATAGCACTGCAAGTATTTCAGGCCAAGTAATATTCCACAGAACATGCACCTTACCAAGTTTTTAAGAATTATTTTTCGTATTAGCATAGAGACAGTTTTTCTAAATTTACCCTTCAATAATCAAATTAAAATTTGCTAAATAACTGTAACAATATTAAAAAAGAACTTTTTAATCCTCTCTCTGAATATATTTGTGGGCATTTGCCAATACACTGGTGTTTTGCTACAATGTTCCAAGTTTAAACCACAAAATTAACAGAAAAATGTGCAAAAATATCACACCATAAAATTACACAGTGAATATTAATAATCCTACAGTTTATCAAACCTTTTAGCCAATATGTTCACGTTCCAAACTAACGAATAATTAGTCAGGCTGATGTCAAATGCCAACTGCAAATCAAGTAATTTGCATTACAGACCAGTGCTGTGCTGTTAGTATATTTTCATTGCAGTAATCGCATAGCTGGTTTTTGTATTATTCAAATAGCTAATTTAAATTACTAATCACTTTATTCTGTACCAACAAGTTCTTACAATTCCTGATTTACTCATATGTCATACAATTATGTTTTGAGGTGCCCACTGGCCCAAGTAGATGCAGTCTGAAGGGAAGGGAATAGAACCATTTCCTCACAGATCAACTCTGCTTCTGAAAGGCACTGCTGTGACTTTATGGGCTGTAACGTCAAAGAGAGACTAAATAGCAATTTATCCGTGATAAAATTTTTGGTTACTTCCATCACCAAATTCCTGAATACTGTCGTGGCAAGGAATAATAAAAAACAGATTTTTTTTTTTTTTTCAGTACCAAACTTATCCAACTCATCCAGCAATTTTGCCCCCAAAAGAAAAGATAAAGATAAAATAACGTGAGCAGGCTCCAGATTGACTCTCCCGCACATTTGAGTGCTTCAAATAGGAACATGGTCACTTCGGTGTAGTCTCGTTATCAACAAGGAGATAAATTCTCTGAACATTAACTCAAAGAGATATGACCCAGTGCTCTGGATCACCTCCAGATGGGAGTGATTCTCTTCCTCCTTCCACTGATCACAGTGGCATCCTTGCACCTAACATTAGCCTCTGTGAATGCACTGTTAGTGTCAAGGAGAGGTGTGGGGTTTTCTGGTTTTAGCTCGGGCACCACACAATCACTCCTGTGGTGCAGGCAGCTTTTCCTCTTCCTGGAAGCCAAAAAGAGCCTGAAAACAGCAACAGCATCAGATGCAGAGCTTCTCTTTTTCTGAGCTAGGCTTCTCAGCCAGCAGACGCCCAAGTCCTGCTCAAGTGTTGTAGCATGAGTATCCTGTTCCCTTCACTGCTTTCTGGTCCACCATGAGAAAAATGCACCGGGCTTATGAAGAAACACGGACATGTTTCTCAGGAAGTAATTCAGGAATGCTTTCCCTTAGCTGAATTTTATCATTCTAGAGAATTCCGTATTTGCTACATAAAAATAGAGCGATATAAAACTCCCAAGACTTGTCAAAATTAGGACGTTGTCTACCATCATCTACAACAGCAGAAAAAAAAAAAAAACCCTCAACACCATTATTCAAAGCCTTAACATCATGCTCCAGTAAATCAGAATTCTGCAAACCATAATAAAGGAAAAAAATTATACTGCACCTTTTAATTAAGATCTGTAAGTAAATCAATTCCTCCTGAACTTGTACCTAAATGAATAACCAATCACAGACCTATAATTCAAATAATAGCAGCATTGCAAAAAGAAACCAGCATTTGTGCCACCTGCACAGGATAAACTAATAGCTTTCCAGGTATGCGTTAGGATTGAATTAAATACATATTCAGATTACTTTTTTTAAAAATGTAGACAATTTTTCAAAAAGACTTCTCTGTTACCAAGACAAGCCAGTTCAGCAACTGACAACTCCTTGACACCACTTTCTCAGATCTATGAAGAAAGCAGGATGACTATACCGTGTTGTCTGCTTGAAGCTGCTTAATACCAAGGTGGTAAAATCAGCGACCAGCAAGTTAAAAGTTAGGAATGACTACCCTACAAAAGACAAAACTGGCAATCAAACCTTGCTGAACCTATTCACTAATATACCAACTTAAAGATAAACGTGAAAGCTACCAAGTGGCTCAGCTGTGCAAACACTTGAGGTTGTACAGCACAGAGAAGAACTACAGTCATGCACACTGCAGTTGGATTGCCTTACTTTTAAATCTGATATAGCAGTCGTTGCAGAACAGTTTGTTGTTTCGGATCCTAACTTCAGCTCCAGAGCGGGATCCCCCAAGGTCACATCCACAGGCAACACACTGTATGACAGACGAATAATTAGCAACTCTTCAAAAAAACATTAAGAAACAAAAATGCTGTTCAAAAGCAGCTTGGATTAAGCTCAACAAAGCTTGAACCATAAACCCACAATCACTAGAAGCAAATGTATAACGATTAGTAGATCAAAATGCAACCAACCCTGAGAAAGTATTTTAAGGCGACGACTGGACAACGAATAGCAGAGATACACCAACTAAGCAAACATAAAGCAGACGGTTTTTAGAGATTAGTTCATTAAATTTAATTTGAACTTCAGTTTCTCTGAAAACTAAGACTGGCTCGACACAAAAAAATTTGTTCTCTGGATGGCAACAGCAATTTTGGCACAGAACACCTGGGTGTGCTACTTGCAGATTTCCATGCGGCACTATACACTGCTGGTGTGCTCAGCCCTTTGGTGCTCAAAGCAGCAAATACTCAGGCATCCCCAATTTCCTGGGTTTGCATCACAGAAACAAGTTCTTATTTGGAGAGAAAGGGCCGATTTCATTTTTCTTGAATAAACACATGAATAAGGGTCTTGATAGCTTTCATGC
Organism: Gymnogyps californianus; assembly: GCF_018139145.2. Lineage (NCBI taxonomy): Eukaryota > Metazoa > Chordata > Aves > Accipitriformes > Cathartidae > Gymnogyps > Gymnogyps californianus. The sequence continues at coordinate 45,957,490 of NC_059471.1, read as the reverse complement.
TAACATGGAACTATAACTATGGTGGCTGAACACGTCTTTGCTGTGAGTATGAACCAGCTCTGGAAGGAATGTAACCCAAAACATAACACTCTCCTTACTGAATTTACGAAGCAAAGTACTTGGCTGACTACAGAAGGACAGACAGTTTGCCTGCTTAAATGAATAATGAATCTTTTGGATGGCAGTCTGTTCAACACCTCATTAATCTTCAGAAATTTGAAAAACAGAAATTTGGTATTTTCTTATGTAGGTTAGGAGCTACAGGTGGACTCCCTCGCACAGAATACATGTTCTGCAGAAAGGGAATGACGACCAGTCCCCATGGATTACTCCTGTCCCTCCTGCTCAGGCAGGCAGGACCAAGAGCAGCTTTGAGTCAATCTCTTGTAATACTCCAGGTGATGCATTTGAGCCGGGCACAGAAGACAAGTGTTCTGAACCAGACACAGAAGTCTCTTTCTTAAAGCCATGGAAGAAGTAGGGTCCAACAGCACCTCCAAATCAAAGTCTAATTCCTCATCTGGTCCTAGGGCTGGGGAACAAGGAGTGCTTTTACATCATTTGCAGGCAGCATTTATTCTTTCAGCTCTGCGTATGCCCCAAGCTGACGGAAAATCATGTAACTATGTCTCAGTGCTGAGCATGAGCTAATATACCTAGCTTCTGACCAGAGCTGAGTAGCACTAAACACAGCTTCTGGTTTGGTGCTGGGTTTTATCCTGCCAGGTTGAACGCTGCTAACACGCCTTTGCCTGGAAAACACCATGTGAACACTGTCTGCTAGGATTAGCTTAGAAGTGATGGGTCATCTTAAATGATTCAATTGCCAGGGTCCAGGCTGAGATATTTTTTCTTTTAAGGAGCTGGTTTCTCTGGGAGAAGTGGCTCAGCACCTTCTGGTTTTTTGCTGCCTATTCGAAGAAGGAAGAACTTTGATCTCACAGTCAACGTGCCCATCTTACTTGTCAAAGTCCTACTTGGTAGCTCTGGCATTTAAGAAATACTTCTAGAGTTGAGTGCTAAATGCCTGCAGATAGGACTGCCTCATGGAAATATGCATGTACCACGCTGTCAAGAGTAGAAGGCAAAGCAGGTGATTAGTAGAGCCCCTGTGAGCGTAACACTGAGTAGCCATGCGTGCTCCTGATTAGTTCCTGTTCCTTCACGATGTGACTCCCAGCTCTCACCTTAAAGCAATGTAAATGATAACAAAGACCAAGAGACTCAATGATCATGGCTGCTCCTTTGCCCAGAACGTTATTACAGTATGAACAGATTTTCTTCCCACTGACTGACCTAAATATAGAATGAAAATCCTTAAAATCAGCTTGAAAAGGTTTAAAAGACAAAGAAAAGTTATCAAAGACTTTTTGAGATTAAAAATAAAAACACACTGGTAAAAAGTGGACTATTAGGCTGCTTGGGGAAAATAAACTGAAAATTAATATTATTTATGAAGTGTTATAATTTAGAACAAAGTTACATAGGAACAAATTAAGAAATTCTGTCACATTCTTGGGAGATATTTCATTGTATAAAATATCTTCTACAAATAAACATAAAAAGTATATTGTTAAGTTTGGAAAGTAAGAAAACAGGTTTTGTGCTCCTGCCTTATTTCTTATTTGTGGGGAATTATCCCGAAGGCTAAGTTTTATCAAGCTCCCCTGCCAAGTCCCACCATCTGCACCTTTGTTAGATAACAGAAGGCTAGTCCTGGACATATAATATCATGTTAACTCTTTGAGCATAAGCCATACGGAGGTCAGTTTCCAAGATCTACCAAGATGTTAGCAAATGGAAGTGAGAACGAGATAAGCAAATATGGTTAAGAAGGTAATTTTCTTCAATTATAAAGAATGTAGGAGCCTAGCTTTTTTAAAAAAGAAAAAAAAAAAAGGGTCAATTTATTACTAAGTGCCTGAGAGTATAAGAGCTAGTGAAGCGGTGTTCACACTGTTGTTATAGATAATACATGTAATTGTGTGGGGATGATTCTCTATAGTCTTATCCTGAGGTATTTTTAAAATGTTTCAAATACATAAAACAGCAGTTATCTACCCTACCACAACTGAATTCCATTTTTGTTTCAAAATATGTTGCAATTCTTGCTTTCTCCTCCTAGATTAAAACCAACATCCTACTTTGTAATTCTCCAGGGTCATGGGTTATGAGCATTCCTTGAGATGATATTGACCACATGCCAGGAAGGGGGGAGGAGAGGCCAAGATGAGGGCCATAAAGCGTGGGTTTCAGGAATCTTTTGTTAAAACAAACTTAAGAAAATAAATGTCAGAAATGCCATCTGGAGTAGGCTTTTACTAATCATTTTGGTAACCTACATGCAGCTTGGAGACTGGAGATTTATTATTGCAGTTCCTTTGGTTTTTTAACCGATGTCAAGCAGTGATGACAAACCTGGGGAATTTTCTGAATGACTGGAGCAGGGAGGTAATACCAGCCCATATTTCCACTGTCCCGTCCAGCCAGAAAACTCCAGGTACTTTTCAGACTTGCTAATCAATGTTATGGGCAAGAACACTGCTGTAGACCACCATATATACAAAGTCCGCTCTTTAGTGTGGCCTGATGCATATACCTTCCTAGCAGAAGGGCACCCACTCACCTGCTGCGTGTCTGGGACCCTGGCTGGGAAGCAGAGAGGGGAGACTGAGCCCGGGGGGCTGCCTGGGACACGGAGGGGGCTCTTGCAGAGGTGGCCGCAGGAGGTGCTTTGCTGGATGAAGGAGTGCACATGTAGGCTCGGTTTGAAGTGGACACCGGCCGACTGAAATCTTGACTAGAGGATAGAGATGAAGAGGAGGCAGACTGGTTCAGCCACGACTGGTGCCTCCATGAGCTCGCTCTTGAAGAATCAAGATTGTCCAAAGACTCCCCTCTGTAACAGAGGTACACATACAAATGTAAATGGCAGTACAGCTGGAGCAGAAGAGCTATATTCTGATTTTTAAAAAAAGAAAACCATTATCCCAGCATTTTTGAGATTTTGTAGCATGAATATGCTTGTCTGATCACCCTGAGCAATATTCTTCACATACTGATTTAAAATGTTTGAGCAGCAAATCATCCTTTGTGTCCAGTCCTAGTCTCATGGGAAAAAGCAGGCAAGGCGAAAGAGAGGTGGCACTTAACCACTACAGAATAAAGGCAAAACACTCTTTCACTGCAGCCTTATCAGGGTGAACCGTATCAAAATCCGCTGTGCAGCAATGGACCTCAGATACCAGGTTTGTTTTTGTTTTCTCTAAGGGATACCAGATTGAAAATAACAATCAACCCAGACTGGATAGCATTGTCTAGGTACAAGGTGTTGGCCCAATAGCCAAACACAGTCCTGACTGATAACTCAGCTGTTTCCTAAGTGACAAATCCCACATTCATATATTACTTAAAGCAAGAAACAAAATCCAGACTTTCTGACATATTTCTATGTAAAAAAAGATATACTCCTTAGCCATAATAATTCATTTCCACAATAAATTGTCACGCTGAAATTCTTAAGCACATCTGTCAATGACAAGACACACTATTGATTTCCATCGCTGGTATACCAACCAAGAAATAAGCAGCTGAGTTATTTACAGGTCACATCCACATTCTTTACTTGCAAAAAAAAAAAAAAAAAAATCCCAGCTTCGATATAGCTGCTTTCTTCTATCTGCATTACTGTGCAGTTTACCCCACAGCATTTCACAGACTCGATTTGTTTCTGTGCTCTGTAATACAAGCTGAAGTTTGGAATAACCAAACAAAAATATTTGATGAGAGACAAAGTTAATTTTTAACACAATTCCTACCTCCTCATACTATTGCTGTACAGACTAACGGGCTCCTTATGTATGCTGGAACTGCGCTGCCTAATCCAGCTGCTGTCCGTGTGCAGAGATGTTTTCTTTCTCATTTCCTGAAGGATTTGCTGTCTCTCCAACTCTGCCGCAGACAGGTTGTGCTCCTTCTGAGACTTCTTCTGTGACTCACCCGCGTTCCAGGACCTCTCCGAATACTTGCTCTGGGTACCTGTTTGGACAACATGCGCAAACTTCAGCTAGACACTTTACGGCACAAAAGCCGTTATCATGCAATTCAGTACCCTGGCTATAACTCCAAAAGCAGTCGTTCGTCACTACATTCACAAGTTTCTCCAGTTCCTTTTTACAGCTGGGTGACCAGTATCAAACTTGGCAATACATCATTATTATTACAATTTTTTAATTTGTAGTTTCCATTAATGTGGCCTTTTACATGACATTTTAACTTAAATAAAAGTAGGTATTTTCCTTCACTTCCCAAGTGCATATGCGTATACATTTGTGTGTACATATATATATACATATGCATGTATTTTTAAAAAAGCATGATCTCTTTTAGTGCCACAATTTTGCCTCTTCCTCCAATAAAAACTCAAGCATGTATAGAATATACAGTTGAATGGTGGGATACCTTCTTTCCCTTTAAGAGTTCATATTCTTTTTTTCTCTAAGTTGTCCCTGTTTTCAAGAATTCTTTCCTTATTCAAAGCACTAAACACATTGCTTTATCTTGCTTTATGTAAATATATATGTATGTGTGTGAGGAGGAGAGGGAGAGGGAAATCTTACAGAGAGTTTCTCTATTATTTGGATGTTGTGTTAACTAGTCAGTTGAAATGAGATTTATGGTATAGACAGCCTTTGAAATTTTGGAAAGGGAAACAAACAAGCCATCTTTCTTCAATATGTGTTGACATGTTAGAAGGCAACAATTTTTTCTTTATTTCCTAGATCCAGTAACTATTCTTTACAGTAAGACCAATTAAGAAAATTACTCAGCAATAAGTCATTCAATTGAAATTTCAATCCCTATAAATACTGCTCTGATTATAGATTTGCTCTTGGTTTTATTGCTATAGATTACCATTATAAAATATTGTGGAAGTTTACTCACTTATTAGTTTCAATGCCATGCTTTACTGTGTGAAAGCAATGTTGTCAATCTGCAATATATCCTCTAATACACCATTTACTTTTCTATGATTACTTGTGATTACTTTTTTTAACCATGTTTTAGACAGAGGAATAGCTTTCAGGCATTTTCTACTGTAACATATTTATAAATATCAGGTTTGTGTGCTTTACACACATTCCTCTAAAAATGCAGTAACGTAACTGAAGGACAACTCAAGAAAGGCAGCAAGGAACTGGAGTTCAGGAAACAAGCCACTGTGACAGTATTGAGAGCTGACTTCTAGCTGTGTTGCTCCCACACTAACAGAAGTTAAAAAGAGCAAACAGTTGTATTAAATACATTAGCATCTTGGTATGTGCGGTGTTTTTTAATTGACAGAGTCAACGTATCGAAAGCACATACATCTTCAATGATATACCTACATGATTGGTTTAATCTCATATAAATATCAGTCATCTAAAATTTAGGCATCTAAGATCCGTGTGTAATCACTGCTACGGTCTTCAAGAGAGCAGCTAATCATATTTCTCCTAGGCTTATATGTTGACTGCATGAATTTCCTCTTGCTGTCAAAACTTCATTAAATTGTGGCATGGTATGAACTTGAATTACAATGCAGCTATCAAAAAGCACTTTGACAATTAATTTTCTTAGGACGACTACATCCAATACACCTTTTTTCAAAAAAATACTTTTTAAAAATAATGGAAATTAAACAGTACTTACCATTTCTGATTGTGTTGAATTCATTCAGTTCTGAAGTTGACTTGGACTTATTCCTAAGGATATAGAAAACATTCATTTCTCTATCTCAACTAGGAGACCTCGTCACAGACAAAGATCTTATAATTGCAGACCACAGATACACAGCCCCCTTTCTTCACCATCCCTTCCATCAACAACTTATGCTGTACTTAAAACAAGAGGCAAAAACACCGAAACAAAACCAACAGGACATTAAGGGGGAAAAAGATGTCAATATTTAGACGTCAATAGGTAATCACTGATTAAAAGTTAAAATTGTGTACTGAAAGTTCCCAGTGCTTCAGCTATAAGGGACTGACCGTTGCATTTGTTTCAACCTTCTGCTTCATCCTTTGCTGGGTCACAACTCAAAGCTGCTAAACTAATGCGTTTACATGTACAGCATTGGCTGCATAACAGCATTTTGAGGGAGTCTTGTCCTTTGTCTATAGATAAATGATGCATAAACTGCGTCACATTTTTTGCTCCCCCAAGTTCTGATTGTCTGTGCTATGGTGCAGACCTATTTTATTATCTGTTTGAGAAGATACAACAATTTCACAGTTGCCTGTAGTAAACAGGAGCTCCAAAGAGCAGGTCAGTCTTGCCTGGGATGCTTTTAGCACCTGAGTATATCCACATATATCCAAATATACACGTATATCCAAGATGTAACTATTTAGTGCAGGCACCTTCTGCAGTTAGATTTAGATCTTCCATTAGTAACAGATCCATCAGTTGCACCCTGTAAGTTTTGGGCTTCCTCTTAATATAAGAAAAGGTATGTTCACTCTAACTATATGAACTGATTAAATACGCAGCAGAGGTGATCTTTCAGAACTACTGTGGGATGCCATCTAAGACAAAGGCTTGATACAAATGTTCTGGATTTAGGTAACTTCAGCTTTTTTTAACCATAGCCCAGTTATTAAAAGGGAGAAGACAAAGCTGTCTATTCAAATAGCCCAAATCTGCAGTGGCTAATATATTCTATTGAAATAAAAACAAAACAAAATCAAAAAACGACAATAAAACCCCCAAACAAACCACTAAGCAAAACCAAAATAGAAAATAGCCAAGGTAAGAGAGCATAACTTAACAAGTGGCACATCTACTATCTTCCTGATAAATATGCTGCTGCTGCCTCTCACTTCCCTCCCTGTTTACTCTCTCTTAAATTGCACAATCCTCATTGGGATGACTGCACCTTAGTTTGTATAGCACGTTATGACACAACCACAATATTAGCTGAAATTGTTTTTCAGCCAGAGAAGTCTAGTACCACCCACATATTTACTTCCTTACTGTTCTGCTTCTCCCAGTAAAATCCTACTGACTGACTAACTGTTGTTTACAGCACAGCGTATAATTTGCCAAAAGTTTGGCTGCTTGTTTTCTCAATATGAAAACATGCCATAAAAACTGCAAAACACAGCAGCAATACAAAATATACACTTAGCTGCCATAGCTAAAGTTTATTGGAAGTTTCAAAGCTTTCTGACACAGAAACGGCGATGTTACAGTCTACGCTGAGATTCAGTATCACACGTACCTGTCAGCAAATGACTGGCCAGGTTGCTCCTCAATGGCTTTAGAAACTTCATAACGCTCATAATGCCTATTTAAAAAAAAAACAACAAACCAACAACATTATGTTCATAGAATCATAGAATGGTTTGGATTGGAAGGGACCTTAAAGATCATCTAATTCCAACCTCCCTGCCATGGGCAGGGACACCTTCCACTAGACCAGGTTGCTCAAAGCACCATCCAACCTGGCCTTGAACACGTCCAGAGATGGGGCATCCACAGCTTCTCTGGGCAACCTGTTCCAGTGCCTCACCACCCTCACAGTAAAGAACTTGTTCCTTACACCTAATCTAAATCTACCCTCTTTCAGTTTAAATCCATTACCCCTTGTCCTATCACTACATGCCCTTGTAAAAAGTTCCTCTCCAGAAAGTCCCTCTCCCTCTTTCATACACAGAAAAAGACATACATAGACATAAGTATTTCCTACTAAAAATATTCAAAACAGATCCTTAAGGGAAAAAAAGGAAAAAAACCCAAACAGTTAAAGTTCTAAGGAGGCTTAATTTTATCAGTCAGAAACACAACTAACAAAAGAAGGCAGAAAAAGAAAGGTCGTCAGAAAAATTGCCTGAAATTATATTTTTGTAAGTGACAAGGAATCCAAACGTGAGCATCCCAAAATGGTTAATACATATTGCTGAAGATGTTTCAACCTACCTATCGATTAAATTTCTCCTTACCTGTCAATGAGAGGACGGCCAGCTCGATCCTCTATTGTTTTAGATACTTCATAGCGCTCATAATGTCTAGAAGCAACATACAGATAAAAGAAAATACGTATTAAACAAAAAAACATTTTCTAGAAATCAAGCAAACAGTAAGTGTACATAGAGAAAATTGAGAAAGTTCAGATGTGTTAGAAACATGAAAATACATGAGAAAAAAAACCCCAAAGACTTTTTAAGATGCTGCAAAAATTACAAGTATCAGTATATGACAGTGATTATCTCATCCGTTTCAAAGCCAGGAGGTAAGCTTTGTCCAAATACAGCAGTTCTCTAAAAGTTATATGTATATTCTAGAAAACTGTATAGGTGAATTTTGTAACCCATAGAGAAATACTCACTAACTTCCACAGACAAAGCTCTTCCAGCTGCCTGTCCCCAACCTCAATGTTCTTTGCAGCAAGTACCATGCCTTCACAGATGTTTACATAACATTTCAGATTTCAAGTCATATCTCTGGATATCATTGTAAAGCAAACATTTGACATCAGATATTTTAAATCCCAGTTTCACTGAACTTGCTCCTTTACTATTAAGCAGTCATCCTTGTTTAGCAAAACATATCCTTTGGCAGCAACCTCAGAAGCAATGAAATCCCCTGGGACTAAAACATGCATCA